>NC_084949.1:28413337-28543025 GCF_949316205.1 Platichthys flesus
TCCTCTTCCTGTCTTTTCAATGTGGAACCTTGACGTCCACGTGAGGACGTCTGGAGTCCTCACGTGGACGTCCTCATGTCCTCGTCTCGAGTCCTCAGAGTTAACGTCTCTTCTCTTCTGTCCCAGTTTATAATTACTGCGTCAACAACGGCGGCTGCTCTCACCTGTGTCTGCCGCGGCTCGGAGGCTTCAGCTGCCGCTGCCCGGACGCCGGGGACTGTGAGGACAGGACGTCCTGAGTCCCCGAGGACGCTGTGAGGACAGGAAGCTGTGAGGACAGGAAGCTGTGACAGGACGTCCTGAGTCCAGAGAGTCGGGAAGGAGACACAACGCCTTCACTGAATTTGGGTGTTTTTGAATTTTCCAACTTGAAATGAACATTTTATTGTTTTGCTTTTTGGTCCCAAAAAACTGTTCAGACCTCACTGACACTGTGATGTCACACTCTTCAATGTGATGTCACACTCTTTTCTATGATGTCACACTCTTCAATGTGATGTCACACTTTTCACTGTGATGTCACACTCTTCAATTTGATGTCACACTCTTTTCTATGATGTCACACTCTTTTCTATGATGTCACACTCTTCAATGTGATGTCACACTCTTTTCTATGATCTCACACTCTTTTCTATGATGTCACACTCTTTTCTATGATGTCACACTGATGTCACACGTCAGGGAAGATCATTTCTCGTCCTGTTCAAGTTGAATTCAGATTTAGTTCCTGATCTTTTTGTCGTTTTTTTAATCTGACAAAACATTTTGACCAGACGACGATTTTATGAAAATGAAAAAACAATTTGAAATAATATCTTGTTGTAAAAATCGTGATTCTGACGACGTTTGTAAGAATCACAAACGTTTGTTTATTAAAAACACGTTAAAACAGAAGTCTCGTGTTTTCTTATCGAGAAACAAACTCTTGATTAAAGACAAACAAACAATGTGATGTCAGCAAATACAGAAATATACGATGAAAATGAATACCAATGTAATAAAAATGCGTCTGAACATTTGAATTCTTCTTTTAAACTTTAATTGAATTAATAACACAGTAAACAGGCGGCTCTCAGTCTGGTGTCCAGGTGATAGTCAGAGCCCAAGATCAACTCTAACAGAGATCTGTGGCTCAGTAGAAATGACCTGACACAACAACAGGACTTTTTGAAACACTTTATTCATCTGATGCTAACGTGTCTCTGTGGGTTGACGTCTGAACCGGAGTCCAGCGTCTCTAAGAGATGAGGGGACACATTCTCTCCTCATGGAGTCCCCCCCCCCCCCCGGTGTTAATGTGAGTTTCACTCAGTGACTGTGAGGGTTGGAAAAGCAAGTGAAGCGGAGCCGAGTGTCATTCTGGATCAGGTTCAGTCCTGGAAGCTTCTGCTTTGCTGTGGATCAATGCTCCAGGTCCTGGTCTTGGTCCTGGTCCAGGTCCAGGTCCTATTCCAGGTCCTGGTCTGTGTCAGGACCAGCGGACCAGGACCTGGTCTCCCTCCTCTATGGTGTAAAACTGTAGAGTCTTTGTGTCGCTGTCGAGCTCAAACTCCGTCCCGAGCTTCTACAGAGAAACAACAGTGTGTTCACTGTGTGTGTTCACTGTGTGTGTGTTCACTGTGTGTGTGTTCACTGTGTGTGTATGTGTTCACTGTGTGTGTTTTCACTGTGTGTGTGTTCACTGTGTGTGTGTTACCTTGGGAGTGCAGTAAGTGAGCTTCAGATCTGCAACAGGAACCTTCAACAGTCTCTGCAGGAGACCCTTCACCTTCTGAACCAGCATGGAGGCTGCAGACACACACAGTGAACACACACACAGTGAACACACACACAGTTAACACTGACAGTTAAGACACACAGTGAACACTGACAGTGAACACACACACACACTAAACACAGTAAACACTGACAGTGAACACACAGTGAACACACACACACACACACACACACACACACACACACACACACACACACACACACACACACACACACACACACACACACACACACACACACACACACACACACACACACACACACACACACACACACACACACACACCTGGGACAGTCTTGTGGATGGGCGCCCGCTCGGCGTCATCAGGAAACAGGAACGTGATCTCTGGAGAAACAACAGACCAGTAAATAAAGATGGACGACATGATGTCCACCAGAGTAACCACCTACATGAGGGGGAGGAGTTACCATCTACATGGAGGGGGAGGAGTTACCATCTACATGAGGGGGAGGAGTTACCATCTACATGGAGGGGGAGGAGTATCCATCTACATGAGGGGGAGGAGTTACCATCTACATGGAGGGGGAGGAGTTACCATCTACATGAGGGGGAGGAGTTACCATCTACATGGAGGGGGAGGAATAACCATCTACATGAGGGGGAGGAGTTACCATCTACATGTCGGCCATCTTTACTCAAACAGGGTTTTACTCAGATGTGAAAAGGAGCAGTTTATATATATTCATACTTGTGTGTGTACAGTCGGGGGGGGGGGGGGGGTACTCACTTAACAGCTGAATCTTCAGAGCAAACGACTTCGGCTTCGTCAGTTCTCCTTCGTCCGGAGCTCCGTACTCTGACAAACAGGAAACACATCATAGTTGTTGTGTGATGTCACCGCTCGTCTTGGTGTAGTTCCCTGTTACGGCCACTAGGTTTCATTACAGACACTGGTCATGTGACGTGGGCGTGGCTTACTGTCAATAAGGCTCTGATATCTCGGATGTTGAAGTGTGAACTGGTCGCTGGTCTGACTCCGCCCCCCCGTCTTCAGCCACTCCCCTCCAAACATCTTGATGTAGTCAAGCTCCGCCCCCCTCCTCTCCTCAGGGTGTATCTGATGGAAACAATGGCAACAACTCAGATTGAGCAGGCACCCCCCCCAGCACACCCCCCCCCCCCCCCCACACACACACACACATGTCTCACTTGGCAGTTGTTGAGCGTGACCAGTTGTCCCAGTTTGGCGATCAGAATCTGATCAGCTGTTTTCCGGTTCCCATCACAACTCGTCAGACGGTTTCCACGACACGACAACTTCTTCAAGCTGCCAAGTTTCGCCAGCTCGTCCACCACACACCACTGAGAGAGAGAGACAGAGACTTTATAGTGTGTGTGTGTGTTTGTGTGTGTGTGTGTGTGTGTGTGTGTGTGTGTGTGTGTGTGTGTATGTGTGTGTGTGTGTGTGTGTATGTGAGTGTGTGTGTCTGAGACCTCTGTGATGTTGTTGTCGTTCAGATTCACTTCCCTCAGTTCTGGAAACTTGTCGGTTTGTGAACCTGCTCAAACACAAAAACACTGAATAAAGTTTAACTTAACTTAAAGTAAATATAAAGTGAATGTTCTTTAAACTAACTTCATTTCATTAAGACCTGACTGAGAATCACAAGCAGCTGCAGATGAAGAGTGAAGCTGAACTGAGATCAGTTAAAACACTGAAGTTTATCTCCAATGAACTGATTCTGATCAGTTTGGTTTGTTCCAGCTGCAGCTCTTCAGGAAGCAGAGGATCATGGGTAATATCCAGAGGGACGACTCAACAGATTGATTCACTTTGTTCACTTTGAGACAGACTGATCACCACACGTGGCTGCAGGGGGCGCTGCTGCTCAGTGACTGTTACAGGATGTTTGTATATTTACCAGGAGCAGCGTCAGTGAACCTGATGAGGGACAGTCCACACTGACTCAAGGTCAGCTGCTGCAGCCTGAAACACAAACACATGAGATAAGAGACACCTCAAGCTGCTGATTCATGGAGTGACGGCTGTGAGGGTTGAAATCTGCAGCTGCTGCACAGGTCAAAGGTCAAAGTGCTTCAAGAGGTCCAGTGTGTAGGATTCAGCTGAAACGATCTATTACCAGATATTGAATATAAAATAATTCTTGTTCTTTACCCAAGATTGAGCCCTTTACATTTCAAGACTTCATATTTACATCAGGAGTGGCTCCTATCTCTATAGAGGTCACTACAGTCTACACACTCTAATCAATGATTTTCACATTTTTTTTTCTGTCAGAAGATGAGTCCAGGTCTTTGTTCCATCCAGACGTGATTATTGTAATTCATTATTATCCGGCTCCAGCAGGAAGTCGTTAGAGACTCTGCAGTTTGTCCTCAATGCTGCAGCACGTGTCCTGAAGACAACCAGGACCAGAGACCACATGTCTCCTGTGTTAGCTTCACTTCACTGACTTCCTGTTACATTGAGAATTTAAAATCCTCCTCCTCACCTGCATTAATAATATGTCAGCATCAAACCTTAAAGAGCTGATCGTACCTTTTCACCACGAGAGCCCTGAGCTCCCAGGTTTCAGGCTGTTGTCCCTAAAGTCTCTAGAGGAGGAGGAGGAAGAGGAGGAGGAGGAGGAGGAGGAGGAGGAGCCAGATCCTCTCCTGTGGAATCATCTCAGCTTCAGTTGTGGAGGCAGACTCCATCTGTACGTTGAGGATTCAAACCTTCCTTTATGATAAAGCTTCTAGTCAGAGCTGGTCCCGGTTCGTCTTAGACCTGATCTCAGTTCTGCTGCTGGAGGTCTAGAAGGTCGCGGTCACATGACACACGGAGCTTCTTCTTCCTCTTTTCAATCATTATCACATCAGAGATATTAATATCTCATCAACAAATGTTAGTGACTTCACTTCTTCCCCAGAGTCCCTTTGCCTCCTGGTCCACAGATCCTTATCGTGGATTATGATGGTGGATCGAGAATCAGAGATCCTGATCTTGATGGAATCTGCTAGATGGTTCAGTAGTTTGACTCTTGAGGGCTAAGAACCGAGGACGTCTCACCTTGTTAAAGACTCTGAGACAAACTGATTTGTGAATATGGGCTCTATTAATACATCTGATTGATTTACTGTTTAACTGGAACCAACTAAAAACTTTAATATTCAGAACGTTCATAGTTTCTGAAGCTAAACTTCAAGACCTCATCATGTTGTGACATCACAATGACATCATCATGTTGTGACGTCACAATGACATCATCATGTTTCATGCATGCAGTGAAAAACTAAATGTTCAAATTTAAAACACACACATGGGACACTGGGAACTCTGTGCTGGGACACTGGGAACTCTGTGCTGGGACACTGGGAACTCTGTGCTGGGACACTGGGAACTCTGTGCTGGGACACTGGGAACTCTGGGAACTCTGTGCTGGGACTGATTCTAAGACACTCGTCAAACGGTTTTACGCTAAAATAAAAATAAAACAGCCCAGAATAAATGAATGGGAGTCGAGGTCTCTCAGCCAGTTAGATGCAGGGAGGAGCAGGACCGATTTTCCCCCGAAGTCACAAATGGAGGTTTTCACATGATTTTTATATCAAAACATAGGAAATCATGTTGCTATGAAATCTACCCGAGCTGAACTCTGGCTGTATCCAGTTCTTCTACCTTCAGTTCTCCGGGGCCTCTCTCCATTCGGTCTAATTATTGAGAGGAGATCTCTGGAAGGAGCAGATCAGTCTAACTGTCCTAACTCGTCCCCCGGTTCAGTTTCTTACAGCTGCAGACAAGCCAGTGGGATTGAATAGGACAGACGATTGACTCTAACTCTAACCCGTTCAGCTGAGGTCGTAGGATCAGTTCTCTGCAGAGCTCAGAGGTTAGTCAGTTTCTCATGGAGCGTACTCCAGCTGTCAGAGCCACATGTGTGGAGCGTACCTGGGCAGAGCAGAGAGATTCACCACCGTCTCCTGCACTAAGGGGTTTCGGGACAGACTGAGGTTGGACACGTTCTGCAGGACGCCCTCCGGCCTTGAAGAGACACAGCAGTTAGCATCAGGACGACAGGAGACAAACTCTGAAGGAAACGAACGTCACCTCTGCAGCTCTGTGATGTTGTTGTCTTCCACACAGAGATCCTCCAGCTGTGGCCACATGGGGGCGCACTCCAGGATCTGAGCAGCGAGAGAAGGTGTTTGGAGATAAGTCAGCGGATCAGAATATCATCATTAAATTATGTTCTATAACATTCAAAGCATATACACAAAAGACTCACACATACCGGTGAAACTAATTCGGATGTTGTAGGAATTTTCCATCTTATTTTTTTTATGCCTATACCCTTTTCCATATAATATTGATGAATACAGAGTAATATAGTCATTGTATATAACTCTGTACCTAAATCAAACCTCTAGAAGTACACCAATAAAGATAATATGTATAAAATATTATGTCTGTAAATACATGTTTTTCACTTACTTCAGGCTACAGTTGATAATGAATATAAAGATACTATTAGTCCAACATTTACAACAAAGTAAACACATATGAAATATATAAAACCAGTCTCATCAGAACGCTCTTTTCTTCAGATAGTTCAGCTCATTGTTGGGTAAGTATTTTGAATCATAAATACACATCTGATGATTTCAACAAACCAAACGGATTGAAATCATTTTATAAATACTGTTAAATGTGCTCAAGCTGCAGTTACTGGAATGTTGGTATAAATCCTCAGATAGTTAGATATCAATTTCAAATGTATTATATAAATTCATTAAGGTACTGAAATATTGTTATTGTTAATATTAATTTCAGTATCAAGTCCAGTAGAACTAAAAAATCTGTAGTTATAGAATGTGTGAATATTTGGTGTACATTACATATTCATAAATATCATGTTTAATAAATATGTCCAATGTAATGTGACCACAGCATAAAAACGTAGAAATAGCACAGATATTTGAAACATGTTTGTCACTGTGTGTGTGTATGTTATCTAGCCGGTTGTGTACCTGTGGCCAGGTGAGGTCACATCTGATCAGACTGAGAACTTTGAGGCTGAAGAACGAGCGACTCAGAGACGAGGGGTCGGAGGTCAAACCCAGAGTGTTGTAGCTGCACAACAAAACAATGTTCAGTAACACACACACACACATATTCAGCCCACCCCACACACACACACACCTGAGCTGGAGAACCTGCAGTCCCTCCAGCTGCTCAGTGATGGTGGACACGTCCTCCCAGCTGGACAGCAGACTGCGGGACATGTCCAACCACTTGATGTCTGGTCACTGATGTTAAAGCTTCACTGAACACGATCACACGCACAGTGACAACATTATTAATTAATGATTATTAATATTGAAAGTGGCCCACACTTTGGATCTGGCTGCTGAGCTCTGGTATAATATCATTAATGGTTGAGTTGGGCCGAGGCCGGCTCCAGTCTGAAGGATACTGGGAGTTGTTTTCCTGATGTCTCCGTCTCTTCCGGGTCCGTTCACCTGACGCTCTCCCAGCAGCGCCGACGTCAGACTCTGAAAACTAGAGACACAAGCAGGAGGTGAAAGGAACTGATCTTCATCTCCTCCTCTTCCTCCTCACAGCATCCTACCTGCGCTCCTCGATGGGCTTCTCCTTGAACATGGCGGACACCGTGTCACTCAGCGGTGTGTCCGTGTCCGTGTCGTACGCCAGGCGCACGGCCGTCAGGTAGTCCACGCCGAAGCTCACCTTGGCTGGACGGACGAAGGAGCCGCCTGTAGCGTCTCTGAGGGACAACAGCTGATGAGTGGACGGATCTCACTGGTCCTCAGGTTGTTATTCTATCAACATAGATCTCTCATTGAAGAGAATTAAACTGTTTCCATCTTTACAATCACATCAAATCATTCTAATATCTCTGAGCGTTGTGAAGACTGTTCCCAGTGAGTCTGATGTGTTGATGTGCTGAAGAGTGAAGCTGAACTGAGATCAGCTAAAAAGACTCTGAAGTTATTAACAACCAGAGTTCATCTCCACATTGAGCATGAGCCTGTGAACCATGAAGAACTCACCTGCACGTGAAGTAGTGGACTCCGTCATGGCTGCCGTCATGTTTCCCTCTGCTGGGCTCGTCCCACTCCACACCGAGCCACAGCCCTGCACGCACCCCCCCCCCACACGGACACACACATTACAGGGGACATCTATCACACCAGGTTCTGTCCTGGAGACGGGTCCTCACATGTGTCTACCTTCTTCACCTGAACACGTCTCTCCTTGTTAGAGACAAACTGATGTGAGACTAATACACTGATTGATTGACAGCTCAGAGATGGTTTCATGATTCACACACATTGTGTGTGTCCTTGTGTTGTTATTATAAACACTCTGTAGTACCATCAACACACAATGTGTGTGTCCTTGTGTTGATGTTATAAACACTCTGTAGTATCATCCACAGGATGAGTGACAGGACGGGACCGGTTCTGACCTTCTGTCGGTGGTACCGGGCCCACGTACCGGACCGTGGCCCGCGCCGCGCCGCAGAACACCCGCCTGCCCACCGCATCGTCCGGCACCTCCGGCTCCGTGAGTTCGATTCCCATGGAGAAGGTGTAACCGCAGGGACAATGAACAGCGGTCTGTGGTCCAGCTACAGACACATGGACCGCCCTGCAGAGTTAGCTTCCTGGCTGACGACCACAACACAAACAAGATGCACCGGAAGGGACTCGTTTCGTCGTCGTACCTGTTTCCGCTCGAAGCTTTAAATGAAATTAACTTATAATTTAGAATTGAACCGATAATTAGTTTACGTGTATTTTAATATATTTGCTCTTTAAGTGTTAAGTCACAGTTTTCTGACCGGAAGTCTTTCGTTCACCGGTCACATCACAATTAAACTCTGGAAACATCAGCGGAAGCTTTGTGTTAATGTGAGCGTGTTTCCTGGGGGACAGAGTTGTCAGTAGCACAGCAGAGTGCGGCCGGAGAACATGTGAACGATCGGTTCCGCTCAAGTGTGTTTATTGTTCATTTATCATTAAATTCAACGAGAAGAAGAAGAAGAAGAAGAAGAAAGGAGCGGAAGTAACGGAAGTAGCGGAGGAACGATCTGAAGAAACAATGAAGAAGAAAGTGGACCACAGGTTTGTTTACTTTGTTTTACATGTACTCGGTTACTGTGACGGACTATGACGATCTATCTATCCGTCTATCTATCTATCTATCTATCCGTGTATCTATCTATCTATCTCTCTCTCTCTCTCTCTCTCTCTGTCTGTCTGTCTGTCTGTCTGTCTGTGTATCTATCTATCTATCCGTGTATCTATCTCTCTCTCTCTCTCTCTCTCTCTCTCTCTCTCTCTCTCTCTCTCTCTCTGTCTGTCTGTCTGTCTGTGTATCTATCTATACATCTATCTCCGTCCGTCCGTAACAACTCAAGTAATCGTGATGTGTAATCGAATGGAACGGCACAAGTATTGAACAACGAAGGGAGGGGGGGGGGGGGGGCAAGAGGCATGGAAAGACAAGAGCCCAGCTGACCTCTATCAGTGATTAGAAGCATCCTGCCCCTTGTCCGTGGAGATGAAGATCAGCTGGTCCAGTCCCTATTTCTTCGAGACAAGGATCCAAAGAAGCTCCTCATTGGTTTCAGAGAAGATGATGCTGCTAGAATGACCCAGCCCATCACCTGCCGTGAGTCCAATAGAAAATCTATGGAAAGAAACTAAAGACCAGAGTTCATAGAAGAGGCCCACGGAACCTTCAAGTGTGGGAGAATGGACCAAATTCACACCTGAGCAGTGCATGTGACTAGGTTCTCCAACAGGGGGCGTCTTGAAGCCGTCATCACCAACAAAGGGTTTTGTACCAAGTATTAAATCTGTTCCAGTCAGCCAGTCAATACTGGTTCCCTGTGTCATTCCATCTGATTACACAACTTCATTTCTTATTTGTTTGGTTTTCTTAGTATGTGTGGATTATTTGAGTTGTTACCGACATCTAGTGAAAATGTAAATATATTTACTGGGAAAAATGTTTCAATAATTATTTTACCTGCTGGACCTGTCTGTCTCTCCGTCTGTTTATCTCTCTCTCCGTCTTTGTCTCTCTCCGTCTGTCTGCTAGTCCGTCCTAACCGTGTCACTCTGTTTAAACACAAAGTAAAAGCAGTGATCTTTGTGTAAATGAGTTTCCTGCGTCCTCAGCGCGGAGGCGTCTTCGGAGCCGGCCCCGGACTACGTGGTGGGTCAGGTGTCAGGGAGCTTGTTCAAGAAGAGGTCCGCTGCGTCCGGCTCGCTGGCGGCTCTGTTCAGCTCCACGACCCCGGCTGCCTCCCGCCTGTTCCAGCCTGCGCCCGAGGTGAGTCCAGCACAGGGGGGACCGAGCCCAGCACAGACACAGGGGGGAACCGAGCCCAGAACAGACAGGGGGGGGACCGAACCCAGAACAGACAGGGGGGGGAACCGAGCCCAGCACAGACACAGGGGGGAACCGAGCCCAGCACAGACAGGGGGGGGAACCGAACCCAGAACAGACAGGGGGGGGAACCGAGCCCAGCACAGACAGGGGGGGGAACCAAGCCCAGGACAGACACAGGGGGGAACCGAGCCCAGCACAGACACAGGGGGGAACTGAACCCAGAACAGACAGGGGGGAACCGAACCCAGAACAGACAGGGGGGAACCGAACCCAGAACAGACAGGGGGGAACCGAACCCAGAACAGACAGGGGGGAACCGAACCCAGAACAGACAGGGGGGAACCGAGCCCAGCACAGACACAGGGGGGAACCGAACCCAGAACAGACAGGGGGGAACCGAGCCCAGCACAGACACAGGGGGGACCGAGCCCAGCACAGACACAGGGGGGAACCGAGCCCAGCACAGACAGGGGGGGGAACCGAACCCAGAACAGACAGGGGGGGGAACCGAGCCCAGCACAGACAGGGGGGGGAACCGAGCCCAGTACAGACAGGGGGGGGAACCAAGCCCAGGACAGACACAGGGGGGAACCGAGCCCAGAACAGACAGGGGGGAACCGAACCCAGAACAGACAGGGGGGAACCGAACCCAGCACAGACACAGGGGGGACCGAGCCCAGCACAGACACAGGGGGGACCGAGCCCAGCACAGACACAGGGGGGAACCGAGCCCAGCACAGACACAGGGGGGAACCAAACCCAGCACAGACACAGGGGGGAACCGAGCCCAGCACAGACACAGGGGGGAACCGAGCCCAGCACAGACACAGGGGGGAACCGAGCCCAGCACAGACACAGGGGGGAACCGAGCCCAGAACAGACAGGGGGGGGACCGAACCCAGAACAGACAGGGGGGGGAACCGAGCCCAGCACAGACACAGGGGGGAACCGAGCCCAGCACAGACGGGGGGGGAACCGAACCCAGAACAGACAGGGGGGGGAACCGAGCCCAGCACAGACAGGGGGGGGAACCGAGCCCAGGACAGACACAGGGGGGAACCGAGCCCAGCACAGACACAGGGGGGAACCGAACCCAGAACAGACAGGGGGGAACCGAACCCAGAACAGACAGGGGGGAACCGAACCCAGAACAGACAGGGGGGAACCGAACCCAGAACAGACAGGGGGGAACCGAACCCAGAACAGACAGGGGGGAACCGAGCCCAGCACAGACACAGGGGGGAACCGAACCCAGAACAGACAGGGGGGAACCGAGCCCAGCACAGACACAGGGGGGACCGAGCCCAGCACAGACACAGGGGGGAACCGAGCCCAGCACAGACAGGGGGGGGAACCGAACCCAGAACAGACAGGGGGGGGAACCGAGCCCAGCACAGACAGGGGGGGGAACCGAGCCCAGCACAGACAGGGGGGGGAACCAAGCCCAGGACAGACACAGGGGGGAACCGAGCCCAGAACAGACAGGGGGGAACCGAACCCAGAACAGACAGGGGGGAACCGAACCCAGCACAGACACAGGGGGGACCGAGCCCAGCACAGACACAGGGGGGACCGAGCCCAGCACAGACACAGGGGGGAACCGAGCCCAGCACAGACACAGGGGGGAACCGAACCCAGCACAGACACAGGGGGGAACCGAGCCCAGCACAGACACAGGGGGGAACCGAGCCCAGCACAGACACAGGGGGGAACCGAGCCCAGCACAGACACAGGGGGGAACCGAACCCAGCACAGACACAGGGGGGACCGAGCCCAGCACAGACACAGGGGGGAACCAAACCCAGCACAAACACAGGGGGGAACCGAGCCCAGCACAGACACAGGGGGGAACCGAACCCAGCACAGACACAGGGGGGACCGAGCCCAGCACAGACACAGGGGGGAACCGAACCCAGCACAGACACAGGGGGGACCGAGCCCAGCACAGACACAGGGGGGAACCGAGCCCAGCACAGACACAGGGGGGAACCGAACCCAGAACAGACACAGGGGGGAACCGAGCCCAGCACAGACACAGGGGGGAACCGAACCCAGCACAGACACAGGGGGGAACCGAACAGTCTGTGATGGAGACGTGTGGGGGTCTGGTGGATGTGTGTGACAGCAGCAGTGTGTAGCTGTGTATGGTCACTTGAGGCTCTAACGTGTCCTTGTGGTCGCAGCCCGTTCAGAGGGCCTCGGAGCAGCAGCAGCAGAAGAAGAAGGAGACTCCAGAGGTCAAAGATCAAAAGAAGAAGCTGCCAGAGAAGTCAGTGGCTGAACAGAAGCTGGAGAACAGGTGAGAGGTTCAAAAACAGAGCAATCAGATTCTAGAGCCAAAGAGCTGCTGCTCTGGTTCTTCCCTACGTCTTCTTGAAAAATGTAAATCACAGAATCTTTTTGAAAACTTTCATCTGTGACTCTGCGTCTCCTTCGTCCTCTTCCTCAGAGAGAGCAGCCTGCAGACGGCAGACGAAGACGAGCGAGGGCAGGCTGTGAAGAAGAGGAAGGCTTCAGGGTCGGGGAGAGAGAACGATACAGAGGTCTGGGTGATGAAGAGGCAGAGGACGAAGGCCTGCAGAGAGGAAGAGTCAGCGAAGAGGAAGAGGACGGTGTTTGTGGGGAACCTGCCCATCAGCTGCACCAAGAAGGTGGAGATCAAAGAACCATTATCATGATGTTCATGAGTGTTTCCTGCTGGTGACGGATCCTCTGACCTGATGTTCTCCTTCTGTGCTTCAGACCCTGAGGAGCCTCTTCAGGAGCAAAGGATCCATCGAGTCCATCCGCTTCCGCTCTGTGGTAAAAACACAAACACACAACAGGAACCAGTTTGTCCACTGACTCACACACAGCGTCACAGTTAGATGTGTGCGTGGAATCAGATCAGAGGAAAGTGAAACACAACAAATACACAAGTTCACCGAAACAAGTATACACTTATTCACTGCTGCTACGGTTACTCCTTTGAGTCTGAACAGAAACTGAGACGTTAGTCGCATGACCCGACTACCAGCTTCCTGTCAGTGGCACTTCCTGTCAGTAGCACTTCCTGTCAGTAGCACTTCCTGTCAGTGACTCGTCACCATCCCTGCTACTCCTTCAGAGGAGTTTCTGTTACTAAGCAACCAGCTGCAGAGACCCTCTACTTCCTGTTTACGTCACATGATCAAAGTCGGTGACGGTCACGGTAAATTCACTCCCACTACTCCTCTCCTCCGCTCCCTTCACTGGTTCCCAGTGGCTGCTCGCATCCGGTTCAAAACACTAGTACTTGGTACCGTGCTGTGAACGGATCCGGTCCAGTCTACATCCAGGACATGGTCAAACGTTACACCCCACCCCGTTCACTCCGCTCTGCTTCGGCCAATCAGCTCGTTGCTCCCTCACTGCTCAACACTCATCAAAAACACGACTGTTTTCAGTTCTGGCTCCTGATTGGTGGAATGAGCTCCCCATTGACATCCGGACATCAGAAAGTCTACACATCTTCCGCCGAAAACTAAAAACATACCTCTTCCGACTTTACCTTGAATAAAAAAAAAAACACTAACAACTTTTTGAAACTAACACTTTAGTAGCACTTAAATGGCTCTTACTTATAGCACTTTGTAGTTTTGCTTTATTTTGAAGAAATTGTACTTTCTTGATTCTTGTCGTCCTTGTTATGTACCCTCGGGTTTGAATGCACTTATTGTGAGTCGCTTTGGATAAAAGCGTCAGCTAAATGAAATGTAATGTAATGTGATGTAATGTCATGTGACGTCTGTTTTGGTCCGAATGTTCCCCGACCTCAGTCACATGATCTGTTCCCTGCAGGTCAGAGAGGATCCCTCCATGTCCCGGAAGGTCGCAGCCATCAAGTAGGTTTCCTGTTCGATTTAGATCTTAACACATTTTCATAATATGAATAAATCATTTCAACGTTTGTTTGTTTTTTAAGATGAAATATGAGAAAATTACGATTCATTTACATAAATCAAATTGAGTTGTTTTTATTTCCTACTTAGATTTTCTCAGTTTGTATCTTTGTTATCAAACCTGATGTTTCGTCCACTTCATGTTCAAGAGTTTTGAGAAAAAGTAATAATTCAAAAAGAGAGAAACTTCCTCTGACACCAGCTGCTTCTTGAATCCCTCACTGGAAACCAGTTAACTTCCACTTCCAGTGAAACCATCACTCACCAGCATCTCCTCTCATTTATACCTCAGACGTAAAATTCATCCCAAGAAGCAAAGCGTGAACGCCTACGTGGTGTTTACAGACGATGAAGGCGTGGCCAAGGCGTTAGAAAGGTCAGAAGGTCAAACCAGCACCAACACAACGTTATGACGACAAGCAGCTGTTAGGAACTCATCACGTGTTTCCTCTGCTCCACAGTAACGGCACGGAGATCGAGAAGGACTTCCACATCCGAGTGGACCGAGTGACTGACAGCTCAGTAGGTCTTCAACCCGTAGCTAGCATCTGTCCGAACTCTGAGCTCAGACTCACGTGATGATAAACCTTCAACCCGTAGCTAGCATCTGTCCGAACTCTGAGCTCAGACTCACGTGATGATAAACCTTCAACCCGTAGCTAGCATCTGTCCGATCTCTGTGCTCGAACTCACGTGATGATAACCTTCAACCCGTAGCTAGCATCTGTACGAACTCTGTGCTCAGACTCACGTGATGAACTCTGTGCTCGAACTCACGTGATGATAAACCTTCAACCCGTAGCTAGCATCCTTCCGATCTCTGTGCTCAGACTCACGTGATGATAACTTTCAACCCGTAGCTAGCATCTGTCCGATCTCTGTGCTCAGACTCACGTGATGATAACTTTCAACCCGTAGCTAGCATCTGTCCGATCTCTGTGCTCAGACTCACGTGATGATAAACTTCAACCCGTAGCTAGCATCCTTCCGATCTCTGTGCTCAGACTCACGTGATGATAAACCTTCGTGTTCTCCTCTTGCAGCACGATCACAAACGCTCGGTTTTCGTGGGGAATCTCTCGTTTGGTGAGTTCTTCCTCAGTCTTCGGGTTCAGCCAACGGCAGCAGATGAACTTCAACACTAACCTGTTAAATCTGATTCTAGAAATAAACGAAAGTGCATTTCGACAACATTTTGAGGAGTGTGGCTCGGTGGAGGCGGTGAGACTGGTCCGGGACCAGACCTCTGGGCTGGGGAAAGGATTTGGATACGTCCTGTTTGAGGTACTGGAAGCTTTCTGATGGAGCAGCTGGGACCATCGTCCTCCTCATCATCACAACTACACTTAATAAAATTAACTCATATTATAGAAGATTTTTTAAATTTAAACAAAACATAGTTTTTATAAAGACTCTGAACATCGACTGTTTAACACATTTGACCTCCGTGTGTCCTCAGAGTCCCGACTCGGTCCAGCTGGCGTTGAAGCTGGACGGCTCGAAGCTGGAAGGCCGAGCCCTCCGGGTGAAGAGGTCCGTGAAGAAAGAAAAACAAAAGAATAAAACAAACGCCAGAGGAGCCACAGGGAGGCCAGGAAGGGGCCCCCCCAAGGGCCCAGCCAAGGGCCCAGCCAAGGGCCCGGGCCGGGAGAGAGGAGGTTTTAAGTCTCCGAAATTCACAGGAAACCAGCAAAGGTCGACCAAAAGCTCCGGATCCTTCAAAGGACAAATGGTGGATCCAACTAAAAAGAAAAAACTGAAGAAGAAGGTGAAGCCGAACAAGACTGTTCACATCTGAGCCGAGGATCCAACTTCTCAAAGGAAACACGTTCTGACCTGGTTCTGTTGCATGACATCTTCTGTTGTTTATCAAAAGGATTTTCTTAAACCTTTAAATCTGTAAATTGTGAACACAAATAAATTCAAAAGTTTCATTTTGACTCCTCGATCTTAACGCAGGAATCGAATGAGCCAATCAGAATCTAGAGTTTAATAAAGATGGACGACACAGTGAAGCCTCTGGGCCGCCCCCGGGTGGCGAGCTGCATTAGAGATCATAAACCCCCGTGTTAGCAGATGGGACATGAACCAAGATTAAATAAATCACGGTAGACAGTTTGTCAGAGATGTGTTCTGTCGGTAGAGATTTTCAACACACTGATGTTTGTGTAACGACGGGCTGACACATCAGCTGAATCTTCCTGAAGGTGAAAATTTGCTAAATACAGTGGAACCAAAAAACTTTGAGAAGATTCTGGTGCATAAAATGTGCGAGTGATTGACCAGTAGAGAGCTGTCAATCATCTGCTTGGTTACATCACAGTCAAAACACAACTTCACTGTTCAGCTTTTTATTTATTTCTCTAAAGAGGTTCATCGTCCAACACAAACAAAACATTTCATCACTTTGTAAAAAGTGTTTGCATCAGACAGATGAGAACAGAACAATAAATACTGAGAAGCAGAGGAGACCATGTGATTGGGAGACATCATGAAGAGGTTTGACAGCGCCCCCTGGTGGACGAGGCCGTCAGCAGCTGATTGAAACAGACCCGGGCCAGTGAGTCAGAACCTGATCATTAATGTTGGAGCCTGTTAAAAGTTCTGACTTTACCCAAAACGGTAATTTCTGTTAAAAAAAAAAAACCTAAGCAAAACTGTGACAAGTTCCTTCAGGACGCCATGGGGGGGGGGGGTCATCTTGTAACGAGGAGGTCTGTGATGGTTGGGCGGGGGGGTCGTTTTCCTCTCAGCCTTCTCCTCATTCTATATCATCCTCACTCAGACTCTGTGCGCTCACGATACGCTGCAAGAAGACAAAGGTTCAGAGCAGGCTTTAGTTTCAAGACAACATGAGACTGACAGGAGGACGTCTGGCCCACTGGCACCCATTTGGACCAGTTAGGGCGATGGTGGGGCTACCTGGCTGATGCTGGGCAGTTTGGTGAGCAGCATCTGGAAGACGGGCGGCGGCAGAGTCTGCTGCAGGACCTGCAGCAGTTGCTGAGGCTGGCCACACACGGCGATGGCGTTGGTCAGGTGGTCCACACCTTTCTCATAGTCTCCTGAGGACGGAGACAGAAACACAAGAGGTCTTTATCCAGACGAGTCGTCCTGAGAGCCAGACTGAATCAAATGAATCTGCTGCAGGGGGGGGGGGGGGTTACCCTGAGCCAGCAGCTCCTCCCCCAGCTGGATCTCCTCCAGGAAGAACTTCTGCACCGCCTCAGCGTCCTTCAGGTCCGGGAGCTGCAGGACAATCAGCTTCAGTTTAAAACAGCTGTTAAGAGGCAGGAAGACGACCTCATGGTCCTGATCTGATTCTGATTCTGATCTGATCCTGATCTGATTCTGATCTGATTCTGATCTGGTTCTGAGCTGTAACCGGTCCAGCTCGCGATCAACCCAGTTCATTGATAAAAACACCTCTAATGTCTACCTGCTGCGATCTCGGTCAGTTTGTGTTATTGTGCGACTTCCAGTGGTTGAAGAAACCGTCCATGTACCAAGGTGACGTTCACACAACAACACAAACCTCGAGGCCGAGCGGCTGGAGAGACACACACTTAACACAACAATATGAACCTGTGGTTAAAACAACAACTTTCATGGATTCATGTCGACTATAAAAGTTTGAAACTGATCAAACTAAACGATCTGCTTCAGAACCTGTGTTAAAATAACATGATGTGATTTAAGAGAATAACAAACCTTCACTGATAAGAAGCTTCAAAATGAGTGTGTAGAAACAAACTGAATTTTACCTGACTCAGTTGTGTATCAAAGTTTGTCATACATTTGTTGTGACATCAGAGAATCTGAACGTAGCAACACAGAGGAAGACGCATTGAAGACAAGACACTGTCCTCACCTTGGCCTGACCGTCCCTCTCCTTCGCTGCCTGCTGCTTCCTCCTGCCTGCAACCACAACAACACACAGACCATCACACAACACACAGACCATCACACAACAACACACAGACCATCACACAACAACACACAGACCATCACACAACAACACACAACAACACAGACCATCACACAACACACAGACCATCACACACCAACACACAGACCATCACACACCAACACACAGACCATCACACACCAACACACAGACCATCACACACCAACACACAGACCATCACACAACACACAGACCGTCACACACCAAAACACAGACCATCACACAACAACACACAGACCATCACACACCAACACACAGACCATCACACACCAACACACAGACCATCACACCAACACACAGACCATCACACAACACACAGACCGTCACACACCAACACACAGACCATCACACAACAACACACAGACCATCACACAACACACAGACCATCACACACCAACACACAGACCATCACACACCCACATGTGGAGAACCGATGTTAAACCAGTTTGACACGTGAGCTCATAAACCTGGGGACGTGTGAACGTTGCTCTGAGAAGAGAAACCTGTTTCTACACAGTTCAGTTTGTCAGCATGGCGGACCGACCCGAACCGACCCGAACCGGGTCTGAGCCTGAGGGGAACCGGGAAACGACAAAGAAGAACCAAACCAAACCGAGACGGACGGTACCACAGGGACCGGACAACAGGGACCGGTCCAGACGGACCGGATCACAGGGACTACACGGACCGGATCTCAGGGACCACAGGGACCAGATCACAGGGACTACACGGACCGGATCACAGGGACTACACGGGCCGGACTACACGGACCGGACCACAGGGACCGGACGGATCCCCTCCCGGCCCGGTGAAGGTGAAGAGGAGGAGGTCAACACTCACGCTCCCGCAGCCGGCTCCTGAACTGCGGGTCGCTCCGTCTCTTCCGGTCGAAGTAGACGCAGTAGCCGACGAGCAGAGCCCCGCACAGCCCCGCAGCTAACGCACTCGACCTGCCGCCCATCATTCCTCCAGCTGCCTCGACCGGAGGTTCCGCTGAGAGGTTCTCCGGTGATTCTCCGGTGAAAGTCGAGATGTTCTCCGGTGATTTGGGATCAGGCGGAGGCTCAGGGCAGTGAGGACCCCTGAGGACCTGATGTAGCTGTCTGTGCAGAGCCTGACGGGAAATGTAAAATATAATGTTTCCGCAGCGCATGAAGGTTTTAAGATCTGTGAAGGATCTAAAGTAAGATATGTTTCCCCAGGACACAACATTACAAGTCATTTAGCTTCATCCAAAGCTACTTCCAGTCATCTATGAGGCACGGTTGGGATTCGAACCACCATCCCTCTGGTCGGAGGACAACCGCTCTACAGCCACAGCCACTCATTCTAGAAACAGGCCCCTTTCAGAAGCTGGCACACTAACAGATGCCAGTCAAACCATCAACCCAACCATGAAATGGTGAAATGACATGGGCCTGAACCAGCTAATGGCTCAACATTCAACCCAAACCAAGTCTTTGGAGTAATGAGCTCAAGTCCATGGAGCACTAGACTTCACGATGTGTCATGGACAGTCCTGTGTACCTGTGAGAGATGAACTCTGCAAAGGATAGACTCCAGATCTGACGTCCATCTCTCCAGGAGGGAGAACCTTCCCGGTGGACCATTTCCATGGATGCAAAATGACTGACCAGGCGACCTGGGTCACTACATCCAGGTGGAACCACCACTCTCCTGGGAGAGGCGCTGTCTTCAATCTGGACCTCCCTGTTTACCGTATGAATTGTCCTCAGACAGGTCAATCCAGACCATGTCCACAGCTGGATCCTCTCAGGTAATGGACACTAGCCAACTGCCTGCAGCCGGCACCAAAGCCTTGTTGTCGATGTATGGCACATACAGGCTCCTCTTCAGGGCTTGATCTGTGATGACGGTCATGTGACGGCTTGAGACCAGTCATCTGATCTTTCACCTCAGAGTGTATCAGGTTTGTACAAGTCAGATGTTGTGTCCAGGAGAAGGAACGAACAGCCAACATCCTGGAGAGGAGAGTTCCTGAAGGTGACTGTGAAGCAGACCAGAACCTTTTCTCCTGGGTGAGAACAGAAGGAGTTTTTTACTTTGTTCCATCAGTATTTACACAAATCCTCAACTTCACAAGAGAGAAAATGTGTGTACTCAAGTTTCACCTGAAGATTCTGGTTATTCACTGTTCTGAGAGTTGTTTTTCGACCTGTTGTCAGTGTCTGTCATTGTCCTGCTAATGTCTGTGATATTCAAAGGTCACCTATGAAGACTTCTTCAACCACATGAGGTTGCAGACAGAGAGAAGCTGTTCAGGTCTTCACTGCTCTGAAGGAGTCTGTTGACCGAGGCCTGAACGAACTCACAAAAGAAATCCAAGGCAAACAGATGACGACAGATAAGAGGAAGAAGATCTCTGAGCTGAGGAGGAGAAGCACTGAGGTGGAGCAGCTCTCCCTCTCCTCCACCTCCTCCGAGTCCGAGGTCCGAGTCTGTCCACCATCACCCGAATCAAATCCTGTGTGACAGCGAAAACTAGTTGACCCTGATGTTGAGGAGAACAAGGTCGATTTTACTTTGAGGTTCAGGTCAATGGAAAGACTAAATGGGACTAGGAGTCTCCAGAGAGTCGACCACCAGGAAGGGAGAAGTCCCACTGAGCCCTGGGAGTGGCTACTGGTCGATATGGGTGAGAAATGGAAGTGAAGTGCTCCTGCTGGTCCGGACGCCATCTGAGCTTTATTTACTGCTAATAAAGTTTCTCTGGTAGTTTTACTCTTGTTGAGTTAAGAACAGAGGATGTTGCAGCTTGTTAAGATCTAAATTAAATGCGATTATTGATTTTATGGTTGTCTTCCTGTTGTAAACTCACTGTGACGAGCTATGTCATCTGCTGTACTTTATTTTGAAGTCGAAAAGGACATTATTTTGACAATCCCAGGCGGAAGCAGGTGTTACACAGCGGTGAAGATGCTGATGAGAGAGCATCTTCATCTTCATCGGTGTTAATGTGGAGGTGATGGCACAGCGGAGATCTTCATCGGTGAATTATTCTCATTTCATCCCCGTGAGTTCGAGTCCCGGTGACTGAGCCAAGCCATGGTGGATTTATCCCAAAGTGGTGCAGTGTCTCCGGGACACAGCAGACACGGACCGGGCTCCGGCCCCGGGACCACCGGAAGGAAAGCGTCCAAAAAGTCCCGGACAAGAAGAAGCAAACGAGGCCGGAGGAGACGGAACAAAAAGAGCCAGCGGAACAACCCTCCGCCGTTCCTGCCCCCGGAGGTAGCTCCCTCCGTTAGCTGTCCGTTAGCCCGCAGTTAGCCCACAGTTAGCCCCCCCCTCCCCGTTAGCCGGCAGTTAGCTCACAGTTATCACACAGTTAGCCCACAGTTAGCCGTCCGTTAGCCTGCACTTAGCCCACAGTTAGCTCACAGTTATCCCCCCCCCCCCTCCCCGTTAGCCGGCAGTTAGCTGCTGCTGCTGGAGAGAGTGTAACGTCACAGTCATACAACACACTATGTAATAACGCACATGTAGAACGTGTGTTGATAACGTGTTGAATCTTTTAGCTTCTTACAGCTCGGCTGTTCACTGACGTCACACCGAGCTCCACTCACAAACGTGACTATTCCAAACATTCATGTGTCTACGGTGAAGAAACCGAGGTCACAGAGGTCAAATGAATGAAACCATTATAACCAGTTAATAAAATGGCGCACCAGTCAACTACACCAGCGGTTGTTTTGGTGGTTTTAGTATCAAACATCAGGAGTATTCACTCAACACCACTGGAAATAGACCAGAGGGTTAAATAGAGTCATATGACTGGTTGTGATATTTACTAGTACAACATATCAGTCATAAGCTCTACAACACCTAGTTCCTCAGGTCCTAGAGGGACATTTATAATTAGACACAGATTATTATAATGTGTAAAATGAAAGTTGGTCTGTCCCTGATGGACAAACTAAACTGGTTCTACTGTCCCTTCTCATGAGGTTCAGTGCTGTTACACATGTATTTATTATAATTATATGATTGAAGTATTGTGAAGTAAGCTGTTAAAATTAGTCAGAGTATCAACTGGAATAATTATCATTCAGAGAAATGTATTTGAGCTATAAACAGGGAATTAATGTCACCAGAGCAGGTAAAAGATCAAAAAGAAAGTAAAAATGAACAGTTTAGATCGTGTTATGACTAAATACTATACACTGTAAATATTAAAATAAAATGATTGAACGATGCCTCCTTCTCTCCCTGAGAGTCTGTTCTCTGGTGGTGAGTGGGTTCCATCTCCTGAGAGAACAACTGACAGAGTCACAGACTGTCAGTCACCTCTTCAGGTTCAGGAAGCAGACGATCACTATTACACAGCTTCATTGTCCTCGCACAAAATACAAACAAACCACACACACACATTCCTACACACACATCTGTCCACAATAATCATTAAATAATAGAAAGATAAAGACAGTAAAATAAAAGCATCATATCATAAGCATCATAATGGGCACCAAGTAATATTGCAGGAGTATAACCAGTGGTTGCTCTTCAAGTTAAAGGGTGGGGGGGCTGTTAATCATAGTTCAGTCTGTATTCAGCCTGGAGGTTCTAAAGGTTCTGTTGGTTCTGTGCTTTAAAGGTTCTGTTGTTCAGTCTTCTCAGGATGATGCTGGGGTGAAGGTGTTCACCAGTGTGGGCAGAGGGAGTCCCAGTATGTTCTGTGATGTGTTTGTGATACAACATGTCGACACTCTGGATGGAGACGACACAAAAGAAGTCTTAACACAAAGTAGAGCTGCTGCTGAGCCTCTTGACCACAGCAGTGGAGTTGGCTGATCATGTGAGGTCCTCAGTGATCGAGGTCCTTAAGAAGTTAAAACAGGAGATCCTGTCCAGAGGAGACCCTGTCCCTGGCCGTCTAGTAGACCCTGTCCAGAGGAGACCCTGTCTAGAGGGGACCCTGTCCAGAGGAGACCCTGTCCAGAGGAGACCCTGTCTAGAGGGGACTCTGTCTAGAGGGGACCCTGTCCAGAGGAGACCCTGTCCAGAGGAGACCCTGTCTAGAGGGGACCCTGTCCAGAGGGGACTCTGTCCAGAGGAGACTCTGTCCAGAGGAGACCCTGTCCAGAGGGGACCCTGTCCAGAGGGGACTCTGTCCAGAGGAGACTCTGTCCAGAGGTCCTCCTCATCAGTGTATTCACTGTTCAGTAGTGCTTCAGTTCAGTGAGACTCAGTCCATCTAAGGTGACCTTGTTAACGAAGCTCCTCTCTCCTGTGTGTGTCTGCAGGCTGAAGAAGGGAACATTGAATATAAGGTAATTCAGTGTATTAATTAAATAAACGTTAATGTTATTCATCTTCAGTCCATTAAACTCTGTGTCGTTGTATTTGTTTCATCAACCGAACCCAGATATTTGAAAATGAGAATCATTTCACTACTGTACCACAAACACACAGACTCTGGAGATCTGCTTCATCTTCATCATCTTCATCATCTTCATGTCTCTCTGCTGTCGCAGCTGAAGCTGGTGAACCCAACTCAGTATCGCTTCGAGCATCTGGCCACGCAGCTGAAGTGGCGCCTGCAGGAGGGCCGCGGCGAGGCCGTCTACCAGATCGGAGTGGAGGACAACGGGCTGCTGGTCGGGCTGACGGAGGCCGACATGAAGGCCTCGCTCAGAACCCTCCAGAGGATGGCGGAGAAGTAGGTGAACTCGTTCATGTCTGAAGGTCGGAGGCATTTTCACAGTGTGTGGCCGACGATCCTCTTCACGTCATTTTGAAAACACAGGTTGTGAGTATTAGTTTCCGGTGTGTCCTCAGAGTCGGGGCGGACATCACTCTGCTCAGAGAGAGAGAGGTGGACTACGACTTCGACAGAAACACTCGGAAGATCGCTGAAGTCCTCATTCGAAAGGTTCCTGATGACCAGCAGGTGAGGTTCTCCAGGCACGTTTCTGTCAGGTCTGATGAAAGTGGAGCCACATGCTGATCGGTCGATTCCCTCTCCTCATCATGTGTCCATGGACGAGGACAGTTCCTGGACCTGCGGGTGGCCGTGCTGGGGAACGTGGACTCAGGGAAGTCCACCCTGTTAGGCGTCCTGACGCAGGGCGAGCTGGACAACGGGCGCGGCCGAGCGCGGCTCAACCTCTTCAGACATCTGCACGAGATCCAGACCGGACGCACGTCCAGCATCAGCTTCGAGATCCTGGGCTTCAACAGCAAAGGAGAGGTGATGGAATCATGGACCTCTGACTTTAGATTCTGACAGCTGACGAGGAGGAGTCTTTAGTCCTGACTTTTGTACTGGTGTAAAATTTGCTGTGAATATTTCTGATGATGAGTCCAGTTTAAAACCTTTGAAAGCTACAGAAGAAATATCCAAATCTAATGTTGAGATGAGCTCAGAGCTTCCTGAGCTCAGATCAGCTCCTCGTGTGATCTGACCTCGTCCTCCTGTCGTGTGTCGGCAGGTTGTGAACTACAGCGAGTCTCGGACGGCTGAGGAGATCTGTGAGAGCTCGTCCAAGATGATCACCTTCATCGACCTCGCCGGACACCACAAGTACCTGAAGACCACCATCTTCGGTCTCACCAGCTACTGCCCCGACTTCGCCATGCTGGTGGTGAGCGCCAACACCGGCATAGGTGAGCTGCAGCCCCGCCCGCCACCCACAGGAAGCAGCCATGTTAGAATTCACACGTCCCAGTGGACGATCAATCCTGCGTCGGTTGTACATCGGTTTTATATTAATCTACAAACTTCACCACATTCATGCAACAATTCATTTAGAAATAAAAATTATTCTTTGCATCAATTAATTATAAGAATTTTACAATTATCTGTTTGTCCTTTTTCTTACGTTTAGTGTTTTCCCACTAAAACGCACCACTAGAGGGCAGAAGGGTTCCGTCTCACATTCTATTTTTAAACCTTCAGATCAGGATTTAAGGGTTACCTGTTTTTAAGTGTGTTTGTGGGTTCATTTTTCAGTTTGTCCAAATTAAACACTGAGGGACAGAACATGAAGATAAGATTCATCTCATCAGATACTGTGGAATAATGATTTGATAATGTATTGGTTGAATTCAGGAAAATGTATTCAAACGTATAATATATATATATATGTATAACATGCAGCAACTGTGAAAATAATCATTAATATAAAAAGCAGCAGCCTCAGTGGCCTGTGGGTGATGAAGTCTTCTCCTCCATGCAGCCGGGACCACGCGGGAGCACCTGGGTCTGGCCATGGCGCTGAAGGTTCCCATCTTCATCGTGGTCAGTAAAGTGGATCTGTGTTCCCGTGGCACCGTGGAGCGAACCGTCCGGCAGCTGGAGCGGGTCCTGAAGCAGCCGGGCTGCAACAAGGTCCCCATGGTGGTGTCCAGCCCGGACGACGCCGTGACCGCCGCCCAGCAGTTCACCCAGTCCACATGGTGGGGACACATACTAATACTACTAATACTACTAATACTACTAATACTAATACTACTGCTGCCTGTTCTGTGTGAGGAATGTTCTCTCAGAGAGTCTGAAGCTGGCGCTGAATAATGCTGCCATATTATTAATGTAGGTGAGGAGGAGGATTTTAAATTCTAGATGTAACAGGAAGTCAGTGAAGTGAAGCTAACACTGGAGACGTGTGGTCTCTGTCCTGGTTGTCTTCAGGACATGTCCTGAAGACAACCAGGACAAACTGCAGAGTCTCTAACGACTTCCTGCTGGAGCCTGATAATAAGGAATTAGAATCCTCACGTCTGGATGGAACAAAGACCTGGACTCGTCTTCTGCATCTTTTTGAGAAAGGACATGTTTGATGTTTGAGAAGTTAAACCAGTGGAAGAGGGCGGTCCTAGAAATGTGTAATAAGTGAGGATCAGAGGACAAATCAGGATCATAGATCACTCACAAGGTGTGTGTGTGTGTGTGTGTGTGTGTGTGTGTGTGTGTGTGTGTGTGTGTGCAGCATCACGCCCATCTTCACTCTGTCCGCTGTGTCTGGAGAGAGTCTGAACCTCCTGAAGGTTTTTCTGAACATCCTCCCTCCACTGAGCAACATCAAAGAGCAGGAGGAGCTGATGCAGCAGCTCACTGAGTTCCAGGTAACACATACACACACACACACAGACACACACACACTCACACACACAGTAGATAATGAGTAAACCTAAATCCTGAACAGCAATAAAAGAATAAAACAAGATACTTACCATAAGATTGATTCCTTGATTTACGTTTACATTGATTTGAAGTGAACATTTTCTTCTCGTGTTTCAGGTGGATGAGATTTACTCAGTTCCAGATGTTGGGACTGTGGTGGGAGGAACTCTGTACAGGTGAGGTAACAGCTGCTTCACATCTGGATCATTTCATATTAGTCTGACAAGAATTACCTGTGACAGGGAAATGGAGATTTATAGGAAGTTGAAATATTTTAGTAAAAAACATTTATTGAAATCTACAGTTATGTTAATATCAGGTGTGTGATGAGGCTTCTTTTAAAGGGTGTGTGTGTGGCTGGTGTGTGTGGTTTATGTGTGTGTGTCCAGTGGAGTGTGCAGGGAGGGCGAGCGGCTCGTGGTCGGTCCCACAGACGAAGGGCGTTTCCTGAGGCTGAAGGTCGGCAGCATCCAGAGGAACCGCTCGGCCTGCCGGGTGCTGCGAGCCGGACAGGCCGCCACGCTGGCTCTGGGAAACTTCGACCGCTCACTGCTGCGCAAGGTCGGAGGTCACGAAGCCAGAGAGCGTGCACGTGGAAGATGATTCCAGAATGATCCATCAACAAATGATCTGTGACACTTTGCAGGGCATGGTGATGGTCAGCCCCAAGATGAACCCGACCATCGGCTGCGAGTTCGAAGCCGCCATCGTCCTGCTCTTCCACGCCAAGACGTTCCGCAGGGGGTCACAGGTCACCGTGCACGTGGGCAACGTCCGGCAGACCGCCACCGTGGAGTGCCTGCACGGGAAGGTCAGTGTTCTCACATGACCCCTCACTAAGAAACTGAACAAGCTGATGAAGATGTTGATGAGGATGAAGGTTCATTTCAAAGACTTTTTAACTTGATAACGAGCCTGAGCCTGTTTCAGCTGCGTTGTGTTTCACCTTCATGTTTACACATCATGAACCATCACAGCCTGTTTACCTCCGGACAAGGTAACAATATTATTGTCTTAGTATTATTATTATTATTATTAATATTATATTACTATTTCAATTGATGAATGTTATTATTATTGGTATTAATGTAAATATCAATATGAATTTGGGTTAGGGTGAATTGATATATGTTTTACTATTAGTATTCGTATTATTTTTGTTATTGTTATTATTATTATTATAATCCCCATTTCTTTGTATATTGTTATGGGAACAGAAAGATAAATGACAGAAGGTGGATATATATACATTTAACATTTGTTTTTTTGTTGATGAAAAGTCCAAACGATAGTTATTAAGATTGAAAAATCTAATCTAATCAAATGCAGCCTCATAAACTGTGGAATCAAATCACCACTCAGTGACTTCCTGTGCTGATCAGGTCCTGAGAACCTGCAGCAGCTGATCCCTGAGCAGCTGAGACCAGAAGAACTCTGTGCTCCTCTGGTCTCAGCTGATCTTGAAGCAGCTGAGACCAGAGGAACTCTGTGTTTCACTCCTACAGAGTCACTGCTTCACGTGCACGAGCTCTGATGTCACTGCGTCGCGCTGATTAACGAGTTATTTCCTCAAATGAATCTTTCCACGTTAACGCGTTCATTTTGACAGACCTAATTATTATACATTTTCAATCAAATTTTATTTGTATAACACGAAATCATAACTCATAACTCATAAGGCTCTTTACATAGAAGGTCGAGACCTTAACTAGAGAAGTCCTGGACGAACTTTGTTTCCCAGATTGTGTTACTTCTATGTATAGGATGTGAGTTATTGGTTGTAGTGTGTTGCTGCTGGAGCACTGTAATATTCCTTCTGGGAGGAATAAAGTCTCTCTCTCTCCTTGCTGCAGGACGAGCTGCGGACTGGCGAGCGAGCTGTGGTTCGATTCCGCTTCATCAAACACCCTGAGTATCTGCGGCTGGGCGCCAAGCTGCTCTTCAGGGAGGGCGTCACTAAAGGCATCGGCCATGTCACCGGCCTGCTGCCGCCCTTCCAGAACCACGACCAGAACGTGGACCAGAACCTGCAGGAGCATTAACGCCTCCCACGTCATCAACAGATGTTGAGCTCCTTGAGAACTTGGACCGCCCACACGCAACCTATGCTCCTCTGATGGGGCTTACGTCCCACCACATGTCAGCAGATTAATCCGCCTGTCCTGGATCTATAGTCACCTCCTCCCCCGCTCCCGCTGCGGCGCCGTCAGACTCCATCATCTTCATCTTCATCGTCCTGGCAGCAGCTGCTCGTCTTCAGTTAAAGCTGCAGACTTGAACCCTGGATGGTTAATCTGACAGATTGATTTAAGAAGCTGTCATGAGAGGCAGGATAACGTTTGAGGAGGATTTGAAGAAACATTTTCAAACGGTGCGATGGCGTCATCAGACGCTGGACAGGAAGTTGACCTGGCTCCTCCCACTCCCTCAAACCATGCTGCGACTGGAGGGGAAATCTGAAGAGTGAAAAGATTTGTTTCTTTTCAACAGCTGAGGTGGATTTCCTTTCATAGTTTGTGGATTAGTTCATGAATCCATGATGAGTATGAGTTTCAATATTTACTTTGCATTGTGAATTTGCTTCGTTTATCAATCTGAGCTCAGTCCAAACTCAGAGTTCAGCTCCGTCCTCCTACGAGGAGGAACTGCTTGAACAGACTCAGATGAGCTGGACTCAAGCCAGCAGCATGTTAGGAAGTGGCTCATTGTGGCTAGCTAGCATTAGCATGGGACTTCAGCAGTTTCAGTTAAACACGTTCTTTCAGCTCTTGATCTGAGGTCACACTTCATGAATCAAAGAGCAGCAGTTAAAGGAGACACATTCTGTTCATGTTGATCCTTTCATTTGTGTTATGACTGTAAAATGTTTACATTCTCTAATGTAAGTAAATTAAAAGACATCACTCGTCAGACTGTCCATCGCTGCTCATCCTCTCTTCAGCCTCCGTCTCAAACACTTGGTTTTAGCTCCTGTCTCTTTAAGAGTCACCAATGCTCCTTCATTCAGCTGCTGTGTCTGACCTGGGAGAGAGGCGGGGCTAACAGTCCCACAGGACCCGCCCCTCACACTGACGGTGAAGCTGAGAACTCGAGTGATGGACATGATGGACCAACGCTGTGAAACAGATTCAGGATCAGAAGCTTCAGTTTGAGTCAGAGTGTCGTCACTGACCCTTTACACTGTGGACACTCATTAAGTTATTCTGACCTGAACAGAGCTGAGGTTTATTCACACACACACACACACACAAACACACACACAGACACACACTGTGTGAGGAAAAGCTGGTATACAAACCAAATAACTCATGTAAATCATAACCATATTGTTCACTGAGCTGGTTTCATTTATTTAATGTTAATTCAGAGACTTTAATATATTAAATTTAATTCAAAGTCAGAATGAATATTCTTGCGAATTAAGTTCATTAATATTTGAAAGGATGAACTTATAGGATTATGCTCTATTGTCATAACAGTGGTTCAAAATGACAATAATAATATTTATTGGAGTTATTGCAGTCTCTGATCGTCTTCATAAACACTCACTGATGGTCTGACAGATGTGAAGACAAACGTTTTTAAACCTTTTTCTTTGTCTCTGATCATCTCGTCAGATCTTCGTGTCCCGTCATCTTCATCACCTCCAGAGACGAGGTTCCATCTTTCCACCCGTCGCTTGATTGGCTGCTCAGCGTCACATTGGAACATTTGATTCCTATTAGACGACAGAGGTTGATGTTTTTGTCGTGAAGGAGGAAAAAAAGTTGAATCGTCTGAAAACAATCACATGTTCTTAAGGCCTATAGGCCGATATATGCTTCTCCGTTTTGACGGACCATCAATCAATGACTTCTTCTGCATATATAGAGCTCATGAGGTAGGCTTCTCTAAGTTCGTCTTTGCGCCACCTATTGGTCTGGTGGTGAATTGTTTTCAGCACACACAGCTTTCAGAGAAGCATTAATGAAAAAGAGTCCGTCTGTAACGGAGAAGCTGGAGCCTCAGGTGCAGTTTGTTGAGATTCTAGCTGAAGGACATGAAGGGCCCACTAGGGGCAGTGCAGCAAGTAGTTCAACACACGAAGAAGACATTTTAACAACGGTGGAACTTCATATAAAGAGGATCAGTGACTGTATATGAAGACCATAAGCGATGTTAAAGAATTAAGAGAAACTAAACAAAATCCAAACATTAGATTTTAATGTTAAACAAACTGAAGCAGAACAGAGACAAATAAAATAAATCAGTTTCATTCAGTGTTTGTAGAAATTAAATCTCACATCATCATATTTTACGGTTCTGGTGCATTAGAAACATGTTTTTGGTAAATCAGCCCTGTAAATTAATCTTTTAATCATTTAGCTATTTCATTACATTCTGGGTGAAACTAATTGATCCTGTGAAAGAAGGTTTACATTTAATAATAAATACAAAATGAAATATTAAAAGAGAGACTTTGTAGTTTCAGTCTTTTGGACGTTTGCACAAATTGATCCTTTGATTTCAATGTTCAATAAAAAAAAAATTCAATCTTGAAAAAAGACAGAATATTACAAAATGGACCAAAAATAATTTCTCATTTCCTTTGAGGCTCTCGGACGTCAGAGGAAAAACCATTGGAACAAATGAGTTGAGGAGAAGTTCTACTGTGCAGATTGAAAAACATCCGTCTCTTCTGGACACACACTCCTGAGTCCAGAGGACGTCCCTCGCTGCTCGTCTCATGGAGGACTTGTCCCTGGGAGGTTCAGGCCAGGCTCCTCTGCCGCGGTTTGATCCTCAGATACAGCTGGGAAATAAAAAGAGTTAAGATAAAGTTAAAAACAGGAACTTCTTACATCAGACTGTTGAGTCACAGGATCCTCAGAGCTGCTTTCAGGCCTGATTCAAAGAGATGAGATTTAGGGTTGACGGTTCAATTCCCTGTGGAGTTTAATGAAGAGAGCAGGACTTCAGACTCTTCCTGCGATTCGTGAAGGAGGAGAAGGTCTGAAGAGGATGATCCACATTCATCTCCTTTAAATTCTGCTGTGTAACCTTTGACTCAATTCTGTTAAAGAAAGTGAAGCCAACATGGAAGTGTCTGAAAGCTGCATTCTCTCAGATGACCAGTAGAGGGCATGACACGTAGGACATGTCGTCCCTCAAGTCTCCAGAGGAGGAGCCAGAGCCAGAGCTTCAGCATCAAGCTCCTCTCCTTTGGAATCATCTCAGCTCCAGTTGTGGAGGCAGACTCCCTCTGTACGTTGAGGAGTCCAACCTGCCTTTACAGTAAAGCTTCTAGTTAGACCCAGTCCAGGTAAGTCTTAGACCTGATCTTAGTTCTGCTGCTGTAGGTCTAGAAGGTCGGGGTCACATGACACAGAAAGCTTCTCCTTCCTCTTCTCCATCGGTATCACATTAATGTCTCATCAACACATGTTACTGACGTGACTCCTTCACCGGAGTTCTGCTGCTCCATCAGATCCAGGATCAGAGCTGCAGCACATCGTGGATCCTGATGTGGATCACAGACTGTGATCATGGACCATAGATTCTGGTGGTGGATCCTGATCATGGACCATAGGTCCTGATGGTGGATCTTGAACATGGACCATAGATCCTGATGTGGATCACAGACTGTGATCATGGACCATAGATCCTGATGGTGGATCCTGATCATGGACCATAGATCCTGATGGTGGATCCTGATCATGGACCATAGGTCCTGATGGTGGATCCTGATCATGGACCATAGGTCCTGGTGGTGGATCCTGATCATGGACCATAGATCCTGATGGTGGATCACAGACTGTGATCATGGACCATAGATCCTGATGGTGGATCCTGATCATGGACCATAGGTCCTGATGGTGGATCCTGATCATGGACCATAGGTCCTGGTGGTGGATCCTGATCATGGACCATAGATCCTGATGGTGGATCACAGACTGTGATCATGGACCATAGATCCTGATGGTGGAGCCTGATCATGGACCATAGATCCTGATGGTGAATCCTGATCATGGACCATAGATCCTGATGGTGGATCCTGATCATGGACTAGCTGTTGGCAGCTGATTGTGGATCCTGATCATGGACCATAGGTCCTGATGGTGGATCCTGATCATGGACCATAGGTCCTGATGGTGGATCCTGATCATGGACCATAGATCCTGATGGTGGATCACAGACTGTGATCATGGACCATAGATCCTGATGGTGGATCCTGATCATGGACCATAGATCCTGATGGTGGATCCTGATCATGGACCATAGATCCTGATGGTGGATCCTGATCATGGACCATAGATCCTGATGGTGGATCCTGATCATGGACCACAGATCCTGATGGTGGATCCTGATCATGGACACAGATCCTGATGGTGGATCCTGATCATGGACTAGCGGTTGGCAGCTGATTGTGGATCCTGATTATAACTAGACTGTGTAGATATACAACACACAGTTCAAACACTTGATGAATCTCTAGATTTATGTTGGACACTCTACTCTCTATATTTGTGATATTGTTGTTGTTGCTCTGTTACACACATTTGATTGACTGATTCATTTTAACCATCTTCAAGTTTCTCTATCAGCGGTCTGAAGACAAACTGAGTGGCCTCACCCCCAGGAGGTTGCGGGGGATGTAGCCCTCTCCATCTCCACATCGTGCCCACCACCAGTCCGTCTCCACCTCGTCCTCCCGTCTCAGCACCGTCATGCAGTCGCCCTCAGTGAAGCCCAGCTCATCGTCCCTCTGGGGCTCATAGTCCCACAGGGCGTACACCACGCCGCGGTTCATCACGCCCATCTTCTCCTGAACGCCTGCCAGGACAGAGAAGGTCAGTGGAGCTGTGACAAACAGTGAGACACAATCAAAAGCTCCTGAAGGCCCCTGAAGGAGCTCTGCATCTACCCCACTACCTGAAGGAGCTCTGCATCTACCCCACTACCTGAAGGAGCTCTGCATCTACCCCACTACCTGAAGGAGCTCTGCATCTACCCCATCACCTGAAGGAGCTCTTCATCTACCCCACTACCTGAAGGAGCTCTGCATCTACCCCACTACCTGAAGGAGCTCTGCATCTACCCCACTGCCTGAAGGAGCTCTGCATCTACCCCACTACCTGAAGGAGCTCTTCATCTAACCCACTACCTGAAGGAGCTCTGCATCTACCCCACTACCTGAAGGAGCTCTGTATCTACCCCACTACCTGAAGGAGCTCTGCATGTACCCCACTACCTGAAGGAGCTCTTCATCTACCCCACTACCTGAAGGAGCTCTGCATCTACCCCACTACCTGAAGGAGCTCTGTATCTACCCCACTACCTGAATGAGCTCGGCATCTACCCCACTACCTGAAGGACCTCTGTATCTACCCCACTACCTGAAGGAGCTCTGCATCTACCCCACTACCTGAAGGAGCTCTGCATCTACCCCACTACCTGAAGGAGCTCTGCATCTACCCCACTACCTGAAGGAGCTCTGTATCTACCCCACTACCTGAAGGAGCTCTTCATCTACCCCACTACCTGAAGGAGCTCTGCATCTACCCCACTACCTGAAGGAGCTCTGCATCTACCCCACTACCTGAAGGAGCTCTGTATCTACCCCACTACCTGAAGGAGCTCTGCATCTACCCCACTGCCTGAAGGAGCTCTGCATCTACCCCACTACCTGAAGGAGCTCTGTATCTACCCCACTACCTGAAGGAGCTCTGCATCTACTCCACTACCTGAAGGAGCTCTGCATCTACCCCATTACCTGAAGGAGCTCTGCATCTACCCCATTACCTGAAGGAGCTCTGCATCTACCCCATTACCTGAAGGAGCTCTGCATCTACCCCACTACCTGAAGGAGCTCTGCATCTTCCCCACTACCTGAAGGAGCTCTGTATCTACCCCACTACCTGAAGGAGCTCTGCATCTACCCCACTACCTGAAGGAGCTCTGCATCTTCCCCACTACCTGAAGGAGCTCTGCATGTACCCGACTACCTGAAGGAGCTCTGCATCTACCCCACTACCTGAAGGAGCTCTGCATCTACCCCATTACCTGAAGGAGCTCTGCATCTACCCCATTACCTGAAGGAGCTCTGCATCTACCCCACTACCTGAAGGAGCTCTGCATCTACCCCATTACCTGAAGGAGCTCTGCATCTACCCCACTACCTGAAGGAGCTCTGTATCTACCCCACTACCTGAAGGAGCTCTGCATGTACCCCACTACCTGAAGGAGCTCTGCATCTACCCCACTACCTGAAGGAGCTCTGCATGTACCCCACTACCTGAAGGAGCTCTGCATCTACCCCATTACCTGAAGGAGCTCTGTATCTACCCCACTACCTGAAGGAGCTCTGCATGTACCCGACTACCTGAAGGAGCTCTGCATGTACCCCACTACCTGAAGGAGCTCTGCATCTACCCCACTACCTGAAGGAGCTCTACATCTACCCCACTACCTGAAGGAGCTCTGCATGTACCCCACTACCTGAAGGAGCTCTGCATCTACCCCATTACCTGAAGGAGCTCTGCATCTACCCCACTACCTGAAGGAGCTCTGCATCTACCCCACCGCCTGAAGGAGCTCTGCATCTACCCCACTACCTGAAGGAGCTCTGCATCTACCCCATTACCTGAAGGAGCTCTGCATCTACCCCACTACCTGAAGGAGCTCTGCATCTACCCCACTGCCTGAAGGAGCTCTGTATCTACCCCACTACCTGAAGGAGCTCTGCATGTACCCCACTACCTGAAGGAGCTCTGCATCTACCCCACTACCTGAAGGAGCTCTGCATGTACCCCACTACCTGAAGGAGCTCTGCATCTACCCCATTACCTGAAGGAGCTCTGCATCTACCCCACTACCTGAAGGAGCTCTGCATGTACCCCACTACCTGAAGGAGCTCTGCATCTACCCCATTACCTGAAGGAGCTCTGTATCTACCCCACTACCTGAAGGAGCTCTGCATGTACCCCACTACCTGAAGGAGCTCTGCATCTACCCCACTACCTGAAGGAGCTCTGCATGTACCCCACTACCTGAAGGAGCTCTGCATCTACCCCATTACCTGAAGGAGCTCTGTATCTACCCCACTACCTGAAGGAGCTCTGCATGTACCCGACTACCTGAAGGAGCTCTGCATGTACCCCACTACCTGAAGGAGCTCTGCATGTACCCCACTACCTGAAGGAGCTCTGCATCTACCCCACTACCTGAAGGAGCTCTGCATGTACCCCACTACCTGAAGGAGCTCTGCATCTACCCCATTACCTGAAGGAGCTCTGTATCTACCCCACTACCTGAAGGAGCTCTGCATCTACCCCACTACCTGAAGGAGCTCTGCATCTTCCCCACTACCTGAAGGAGCTCTGCATGTACCCGACTACCTGAAGGAGCTCTGCATCTACCCCACTACCTGAAGGAGCTCTGCATCTACCCCACTACCTGAAGGAGCTCTGCATCTACCCCACTACCTGAAGGAGCTCTACATCTACCCCACTACCTGAAGGAGCTCTGCATCTACCCCACTACCTGAAGGAGCTCTGCATCTACCCCACTACCTCCATGGGACCCCTGTTAAGGAACTAATAAATCTTATTTTATAGATCCAGTTTTGGGAACATTAGATTATCAGGAAGCTCCTTGTGGTCTCAGTTGACCCGTGTGGGAATCAACACCCCCCCCCCCCCATCACAGACCTCAGCTTCTGTTTCCAGTGAACATGTCACATGACCGTTCCTCACCATAGAGGAACTGGGAGCACTGCTGGTAGCCGTCCTCCATCTCCTCACACTTGTCGGCAGCTGTTTGCATGTCGCTGTAGGTTGTGGCGAACACGGCCCCCCCCGACTCCACCAGGAACTTACAGACCTGAACGTTGTTACACGAGGCGGCGCAGTGGAGCGGAGTCCTGGAGGAACAAGAGGACTCAACTGGTTACCACAGCCTCTGGACGCAGAGCCCACTGGCAGACCAGTTCACACTCACCAGCCGTCGCTGTCGGCAGCGTTGACGTTGACTCCGAACTGAACCAGGAACTTGACGATGTCCGTGTGTCCGGCGCAGACGGCGTTGTGCAGCGCGGTGATGCCCTCGTCGTTGGCCGAGCTGGGGTCGTCCACCTGCAGACACCAGAGGTCACTCTCACTTCCACCCAGCAGCTCCACTGGTTCATTTAACAACATGAACATCGAACAGCTTTAAACACACAATGCTGCTTTACATATAGATGGTTTCCTCTGAATAAGAGGGATTATATGATGAGTGATTGTCACTGATTCATTAAATATGAATCAGATGTGATCATTTCCGTGGAGCGACTCCCTGATAGAGCGTCTGACGAAACTCACGTTGAAGATGACCCTCTGGACCAGGTCGTATTCGCCCTCCAGAGAACAGTCCAGCAGAAGAGCCAGAGCGTTGAACTTCACCCGCAGCGTGGGGTCCACCCGCTCAGATCCGACTCTCCTGAGGATAGACCTCTTACCCTGAGACAAACAACAGAGGGAACTGAGCCTTTAATACTAATTATACAATTGTATAAGAACTTTCTGACAAGAAAAGTAGCTTTACAAACAATATAGATACAAGATACAAATAAAGACACCTTAAAATGTCATTCAAAATATTAAGTGCAGGAGTGAAAGTGTAAGATCTACTTCAAGTCTGAAGTAAAGAGAAATGAATTAAAGTTGTTTTCTGAACCAGCTTCTCTGATACACAACGTGTAGTTGAAGCATCTCAGATATTCTCTGGTTTGTTGGAACCTCTGATGTTCTCAGTGTTCTAGAGGGAACATGGTTCTCTGGAGAGGCAGCTGTGTAACTGGGTCAGAACCTTCAAGTCAAACCTGTGTGGAAGAACCAGAGCAGCTGGATCTTATGTGTTCTCTGGTTCTGGTTCTGGTTCTGAATGAGTCTCTTTGTTTCTATTGGACGCTGTAAGAAGATGATTTATAACTGGTCCAATCTTTGCTATGTTTCTAAGTTTTTTACAGTTACTACTCGTCCATGTGTTTGTTGCTGGAAGACGTTTAGATGGAACCGAACCTTAACCCTTCATTCTCATAATAACACAACATGAGCCCTGCTGATTATTGTCCCACTGAAACGCTCACCGGCGGAACTGGTTCCTGCCCCATGACCTCCGGCGGCTGCAGGCTGCTGGTGTAGTCTCCTTGCTCTGTCTCCCCACAGCTGGGGTATGGTGGGGGGGGGTACGGGGGGAACTCCTCTGGAAAGTGGTCGTGGTGGACTGAGGAAGGACGCACCTCCTCCTCCTTGTCCTCCAGGGCGGGGCACTGGGAGCAGCAAGAGGCGGGGTCAGGGATGGGTGAGCGAGGGGGCAGAGGGGGCGGAGTCAGCGAGTCCTCAGGGCTCTCAGCGAGCAATTGGTTGAAGCTCAACCCAGTGTTGTCATGGACATCTAGCCCGCCCCCCCGGTGGTCGTGTCCCCCAGGCTGGACACATGTCTCCGCTGGACTGACTGTCTCGCAGGGAATGGTTTCCATGGCAGCCAGAGTGGTCTTCTGGTAGAGCAGCTTCTGGATGTTGGGTCCGGCCGGGCCCTCGGGCTCCGTGATGGAGCTGCGCTTCTTCAGGGGCCGGGGGGCGTGGTGCAGCCTGCGCCGCAGGGCCTCGAGGTCCGCATCGCTGGGGTTCCTGTGAGGGTTGGACAGGAAGGGGAGGAGCTTGGTGGGGCTGAGCGGTCGGGGCGTGGCTCGTTCGGCCGTCTCTCCACTGACCCCTTTGCCGTTACCCAGACAACCAGCCTCGCTCCCATCAGACACACAGGCATCAGAATTCAGGCCGGAGTCGTCTGAGGAGACCGACTGCTGCCCCCCGCTGGCCGGGAGGACCGGCTTCCCGTACACTGTAGTGAGGCAGAGACACTGAGGTCAGAACAACATGTTAAACACACAACATGTGATCTACATCAGAGTGCGTGCTGCACCTCGGGGCTGGCTGCGGGGCAGCGTGCCCTGGCCTCCTGCCTGGTGGCCCTTCCCCACAGACGCCTGCTTGGTGTACATGGAGTAAATGGAGGACGCCGCCAGCGTCTGAGGCTTCTGCAGCACAGGGCCGTCTGAGAGGTCGGGGGTGTACGGCCGGACGGCCGCGGCGGGGGGGCTCTCCTGCTTGCTGGGCAGAGGGAGTGTGTTGCAGTGGCTGGAGAGGACTCCTGGAGCCCTGAGGTGGCCGCCGACTGGCCGAGCCTTACCAGGGAAGGTCCCGGTGCTGTAGGGGGGCCTGGAGAAGGTTGGTGGGCCGGACGAAGAGAGCAGTGTGGGCTTACCGGGAACAGGAGGTGGCGCTGTCACCTGGGACAAGCATTTACCTGAAGCCTAGAGGGGAAGAGGAAAACATGGACATAAAGAGCAGCTCATCTTTTTACTAATGAAGGTTGCTGCGGACTTAAATTACTGAAAAGGCTTTTTCACATCTGTGTATTCAGACTTCTGAAAAAGCAGAACAATCCTAGAGAGCTGAGGTGGGGTGTGAGAAGACCCTTCAGAGAAGTGGAGGAGACAAAGTGTTTCCCAGGCTGAACTCCTCCAGCCTCCCAGCACCGAGGGCTCCTCCATCCGCTTAGTATAACTATTTCCCCCTTGCGCTGCTACTTTCTTGTGCTTCTGTGTCATTTGTAAATTTCCTCTATGGAGGATAAAAAAAGTGAAATCTTATCTTCTCAGCTGTCGTACCTGATTGTCCCTGAGCAGGGTGTCAGTGCTGTGATTGGTCCGTGACGGGACAGGAGGCGGGTTGTCAGATCCACAAAGTCCTCTCAGACCTGTGGGGGTCTCATCACCTAGCGGAAAGAAAACCTTCATCATAACACAGACGTCTTCCTCTCTGTCGAAGAGATTCATTAAAAACATTGATCAGACAGAAAGACGCTTGAAAACGTCTCTGCTAGTTTCTGAAGTGAGAATTTAAACATTTAAAATTTTGGAATTGATAACATCAATCTCGTTATCGTTTGCTTCCACCAACCAATCAGAAGCCGGACATACAGTCTCCTGTTATGACCTTGAACCTTCTGGAAGTAAAAGGACGAATATAAAACACAAAATATGTCGTTTTTCGGACATTTGTATAAATGAATATAAACTTTAAAGTGTGTAAATACTTGTTAATATTTTGGACGCTGCAGAAACTGACCTGAGTTGCAGTAGCTGAGGCTGGACACACGAGGCAGTGTGGAGGCGTGGCTGTGACCTCCACTAGATGTGGGAAGTGCTCTGGACTTCGAGTCTGAGCGGTCGCTCCATTGAGAGGAGCTGAAACCTGCAACAAGTAGAAGAAGATTAAATCCAGAAGACAGGAAGTGCAGCTGAGGAGCTGTGGGAGGAAACCAGCTTATCTGAAACTCATTCAACTGAACCTGCGGCCGGCTTGACGGGTCTGGGAGGCGGCTTCAGGGACGAGTCGGGAATGGGCTTCACTGGAGGCTCCTGGCGAGCCGGCACCGGAGGTCCCTGAGAGCCTGCTGTGGAGGACGGCTGAATGTATGGACCCACTGCCGCCACTCTGGAGCCCACGCCATGCTGGGGGGCGTGGCCCTCTGACGCCACCTGCAGGGAACCAGCAGATCTGAGTGCTGCAGGGTTTTGTGCTGGACTTGAGTATGATGTAAAACCAGGAGATCAATGAACTAGTGCTGGAACCAGAGCTACAGGAACAACATGGAGGATCTCTTCTTACTGGCAGGTTCTCCTTCTGCTGCAGGGCGGCCTTCTTCTTCCACAGCCGCTGCCGGAGCTCGGCCAGTCGGCGGTCCATGGCCGCCACCTCCAGGTTCCTCTTGTTCAGGCCGTCTCTCTGCTGCTGCAGACGTGAGCTCTGCTCCTGGTTCAGCTTGTTCCTCAGCTGAGGAGCACGAAGACGTGGGTTCAGCGGAGGGGACGGACACAGGGAGAGGACGAAGCAGCAAACACAGTTAGCCTAGCCCGCCTGCTAGGCTAAGGTTAGCCTCACTCACTCGTCGTCTAATATTTAGCATAATGATGATGTGTTGACATGTTCACCAGAAGAGTTCCTGTGAACTTCTTACAATGAAAGAAAAAATCACGGAGGAATAAAGTGGAATTCTTCATTGGATGGTAAATGAATATTTTGTCATTTTAGTAATATTGAATTTAAAATCGTATAATCGACCAATAACCTGCATGTGAAGTGTTTAGGGAACAAATGTAAATTACAGTGTCGACCATAGACTTAATAAAGACGATGGGTGAACACACTTCTAGAGTCTGTGCAGCAGTGATCTCAACCAATCAGGAGCCAGTGTCAGCTGTCAATCATCACGTGTCAGTTTGTAGATCATCAAACTGGTTCAAACCAAACGGATCAGAACAGACATCATAGACATGTCCTTGTCTCCTGTGGTGGAGACACTTTGGCTTCACTCTAGAGACGTCGTCCATCTTTCTTTACAGTCTGTGGGTTTATTTGGTCTCAGAGTTATTTCCACCTGGTGGACGAGAGTGGAACAGCAGGTCTTCTTTACAGTTCACGTTATATCGACTGAGGGTTAGCAGACCGGTGTGTGAGGCGTTTCAGGGCATCTGTCAATTGTAGCTACAGAAATAAATAATGATAATAATTAATAACTAATTTAATAACTGTGGTTACACAACCTCCCTGAGTCACTGCAAATCAGTGACCCAGCGTCACACAGGTAACCACAGACACAGACACTGACAGACACAGACCTCTCAACCAGCCGTGGTGAGTTCTGACCTGCAGCTCTTTACAGAGCAGCTCCAGCTCCACTGTGGAGGAGGCCGTGGTATGGTGCTGAGGAGGCGGGGGGGGGGGCTCCATCCGAGGGCTCCTCAGCACCTCCAGCTGGTCACTGAGCTCCTCCAGCCTGGCCACCGCAACCAGCAGCTCCCTCTGCTTCTGCTGGAACAGACCAGTCATCTGCTCCACCTCCTCCACTGAACCACAGACACACACATTCAGAACAACCAGTGCAGCTTTATAACTGTAGAAGCCACAGTTATAGAGACACAGACACAGACACAGACACTGACACAGACACTGACACTGACACAGACACAGACACAGACACAGACACAGACACTGACACAGACACTGACACAGACACTGACACACACATTCAGAACAACAAGTGCAGCTTTATAACTGTAGAAGCCACAGTTATAGAGACACAGACACAGACACTGACACTGACACAGACACTGACACTGACACTGACACTGACACTGACACAGACACGGACACAGACACAGACACTGACACAGACACAGACACAGACACTGACACAGACACTGACACACACATTCAGAACAACAAGTGCAGCTTTATAACTGTAGAAGCCACAGTTATAGAGACACAGACACAGACACTGACACTGACACAGACACTGACACTGACACTGACACTGACACTGACACAGACACAGACACAGACACTGACACAGACACTGACACAGACACTGACACACACATTCAGAACAACAAGTGCAGCTTTATAACTGTAGAAGCCACAGTTATAGAGACACAGACACAGACACTGACACTGACACAGACACTGACACTGACACTGACACTGACACTGACACTGACACAGACACGGACACAGACACAGACACAGACACTGACACAGACACAGACACAGACACTGACACAGACACTGACACACACATTCAGAACAACAAGTGCAGCTTTATAACTGTAGAAGCCACAGTTATAGAGACACAGACACAGACACTGACACTGACACAGACACTGACACTGACACAGACACAGACACAGACACTGACACACACATTCAGAACAACCAGTGCAGCTTTATAACTGTAGAAGCCACAGTTATAGAGACACAGACACAGACACTGACACTGACACTAACACTGACACTGACACTGACACAGACACTGACACAGACACAGACACTGACAATGACACTGAGACAGAGACAGACACAGACACAGACACAGACACAGACACAGACACAGACACAGACACAGACACACACACACACACAGACACTGACCGAGTTTACTGTTGCTGAGGCGTTTCTGCTCCACTTGGCCCCTGAGGGCCCGGACCCGCCGCAGCTTGGCCTCCTGGTTCTGTGCGTTCTCTCTGAGCTGCTGCAGTCGCTCCTGCTCAGACGCCTCCTGCTGCCGCTGCTCCTGCAGCTTCAGGGAGCGCAGCCGCTGCTCCTGCAACAGACAACAGGGGTCGTGAGGAGGAGAAGGAGGAGATGGAGGAGATGGAGGAGATGGAGGAGAAGGAGGAGAAGGAGGAGAAGGAGGAGAAGGAGGAGATGGAGGAGAAAGAAGGAGAAGGAGGAGAAGGAGGAGATGGAGGAGAAGGAGGAGAAGGAGGAGAAGGAGGAGATGGAGGAGAAGGAGGAGAAGGAGGAGAAGGAGGAGATGGAGGAGAAGGAGGAGAAGGAGGAGATGGAGGAGAAGGAGGAGAAGGAGGAGAAGGAGGAGAAGGAGGAGATGGAGGAGAAGGAGGAGAAGGAGGAGATGGAGGAGAAGGAGGAGAAGGAGGAGATGGAGGAGAAGGAGGAGAAGGAGGAGAAGGAGGAGAAGGAGGAGAAGGAGGAGATGGAGGAGAAGGAGGAGAAGGAGGAGAAGGAGGAGAAGGAGGAGAAGGAGGAGATGGAGGAGAAAGAAGGAGAAGGAGGAGATGGAGGAGAAGGAGGAGAAGGAGGAGAAGGAGGAGAAGGAGGAGATGGAGGAGAAGGAGGCGCTGAGGTAGAACACAGGCTCACACGTCCGTTGCTCAGGCCTGAAGGACTTTGATAAAACGATTCTAACACAAACAAGCAGGTAAATGTGTTTTTGATTTAATGACGGTAGAAGTAACGAGTTTGAGAACATGTGCTATGAAGTCGTCATGTGTTAATAAATCATAAGAACATAAAAACTTGTGGTTTTGAATGTTCACATCATAATGATAACAGCTGAGTGTTGATTGGTTGAGAAATTAAAACATTTGAAGATATCCTGTTAATTCCTGCAGTGACAGCTGCATTAGCAGCAGTGTGTGTTCTTGTGTGTGAGCAGTGTGTGTTCCTTTGTGTGTCGTACTTTGGAGGCCAGCATCTGCTGCTGTCGAGTCGCCAGATCCTGAAGGTCACTGAAGGTCACGTCCAGACGAGGAGCTGAGACCTGTTCAACACGAGAACAGAACGGTTCACATCTCTTCTTATTTGATCAATTCCATTTGTTTATCATTTGAAAGCACGTTTTTCCTCATGAGCATCGTTAACACACGGTTAAGATCCATAAAGGAAACGAGACTGCAGCTCACACAGAAACTCCAGAAACCTGAGAAGAACATTGAAGAGGGAGCGACGCAGCACGGGACTGAAACTAGTTATATATCTTAACTATAGAAAGATATGAATGTAATCAACCAAACATATAAAGTGTATAGACAGGACCCATTGTGTGCAGTGTGAGAATATGTACAGTATATAACTGATCAAATAAGCATGTCAGTGTGAGTTCTAACCCTAACCCGTGTAGATTCTGTTCTCACATAAGAACTAATCCCAGATAAGAAAACATCAGTGAAAGAATCTTCATAAAGAAGTGTGTCAGTGGGTTTTATGAAGAAACGGTTGTTGACTGAGTTCTGGTGAGTTCTGGTGAGTCTCACCTGGTTCTCCAGACGTCTCTCTGCAGCAGCGCTCCCCTGGTTCCTCTTCAGCTTCGGATCGGACGCTCTGGATCCATCTGGACACAAACACACAGTCAGGTTGTGTGTCTGCACATGGGTCTGACAGCCTGTTGTTAGTTCTCTGATCAACTCAACCTCCAGTCCAAGACAACGACTGAAGGAAACTTTCCTGACAAGTTCATGAGAATGAGACAGAAACAAATAAAGCTTCTAAAAACAGCTGGGAACATCCAGGTTCGAGGGGCGGAGCCTGTAGAGCAGAAGGAGGCGGAGCCTGTAGAGCAGCAGGAGGCGGGACTCTGCTGTGTAAAGATGTTGTTGTTTACATCTCGTCCACACCCTAACCCTCATCACCAGAAGATCTGGAATCTCCTCGTGTTTCTTTTGATATATTTTATGAATATATGTTTGGTTGGGGGGGTTGGTGTCGATGTTCCCTCACTCCCCCCCCCCCCCCCCCCCCAGCAGCTGGTGCTTCTCACCAGTCTCTGGTCCTGGAGCTCTTTGATGGTGGAGCAGGTACCGGACCTCCCCCCTCTGCTGCCCCCACGGCTGCAGCACCGCCATCATCTGCTCCGCCTCCCCGACGACGCGCTCTGATTGGTTACAAACAAGGAACTGATTAATGACTGATTGTGATGTAATGGACACGTGGGTCCACCAGACTTTAGTATTTTACTGTAAGAACAATAATCAGAGATCTGTGGACCTGCTCCTCTCCAGGTCTCGGCCAGGTAGCAGTCGGCCTCGCCCGGCTCCCGGCAGAGCGCCAGCACGTCCCGGCAGAGCGTCTCGGGCGTGATGGGCACCTCGGTGAAGTGCTGGTCATTGTTGCTCAGGAACACGGTGAGAAATATCTACACAAACACACAACATGGACTCACATCATGTGTCATAGGTTCACTATAATAATCAGATTCATTCAGAGACTGAATTTGAGAGAACGTTGATATTTGAGGAACGACTTAATAAACGATAGAATAAACAAAGTTACAGTCACGTGCATTTCAGGATTCATACAGGTCGCTGTGACTTTGACCTTTGACCCCTGAAATCAATCAGTTCATCTCTGAGTCATTTCCTGCAGGTTGTGTTCACAGCAGGGGGACAACAGGAGGGGGACATCAGCAGGGGGACAACAGGAGGGGGACAACAGGAGGGGGACAACCTGAAAACCTCATGTCTCTGGCGTCTACTTTTCAGAACCAAGGACAGCCTGTGTCTCAGGACTGGCCCTCTGGAGGACGACGGGTGGACCTCAGCATGTGAAGCACACAACCCACAGTCCAGCTCAACTTCCTGAGCTATTTGAGGCCAGGACAGATATTTGTGGACATAACTCCCATGATGCATTGTGCCATCTGTTTCTCCAGCAGGATGTCCCGCTCTCAGGCCCGGAGCCAGATGCCCCCCCCACAGCCCCCAAACCGAAGGGAGGCAGGTTTCAGCGTCTTCCAGCCTGAACGTTCATCCTGTGAAGGTGAGAGTCCGTGATGGTTTGCTCAAAGGCTACGGTCAGATGCAGCCAAGCGTCTTCTACAGGTCTCTGAGGAAACTCTGACTCTAAGGACACACACTGACTCTGAGGAAACTCTGACTCTGAGAACACACACACTGACTCTAAGGACACACACTGACTCTGAGAACACACACACACTGACTGAGGACACACACTGTCTCTGAGGACACACACTGACTCTGAGGACACACACTGTATTTTAGGACACACACTGACTCTGAGGACACACACTGACTCTGAGGACACACACTGACTCTGAGGACACACACTGTCTCTGAGGACACACACTGACTCTGAGGACACACACTGTCTCTGAGGACACACACTGTCTCTGAGGACACACACTGACTCTGAGGACACACACTGTCTCTGAGGACACACACTGACTCTGAGGACACACACTGACTCTGAGGACACACACTGTCTCTGAGGACACACACTGTATTTGAGGACACACACTGACTCTGAGGACACACACTGTCTCTGAGGACACACACTGTATTTGAGGACACACACTGTCTCTGAGGACACACACTGACTCTGAGGACACACACTGTCTCTGAGGACACACACTGACTCTGAGGACACACACTGACTCTGAGGACACACACTGTCTCTGAGGACACACACTGTATTTGAGGACACACACTGACTCTGAGGACACACTGTCTCTGAGGACACACACTGACTGAGTGATGTGGTGTTTTGGGGACAGGTTGTCCCGTGTGAGGCTGAGATCCACTTCATCAACCTCAGTGTGTTTCTGGTTTCAGAGACACTGTGTGTTGATGTTGTTGTCTGTGGTTGTATCCTGGACAGCAGGCAGGGCTTTAGTGTGTGTGTTAGTGTGTGTGTGTGTGTGTGTGTGTTAGTGTGTGTGTTAGTGTGTGTGTGTGTGTGTGCATGAATGAGTGAGTATCTCATTAATCCAATATGGGTGTGTCACGTGACGCGGTCGACCATATGTCTGCAGTCGGGCTGTGACCTGCCGTGCACCAACTGCCCCCCCCCCCCCCCCCCCGAGCACAGTGTTCATTACAGACACAACTTGTTCTCAGTTTTAACTTTTCTCTGCAGATTTTTATTCGTATGTAACTTCCCCTCCTGACCGAGCAGGTTCTGATCTCTCTGCTTTAACTTGGTCTCTGATCCTCAGAGCTCCACTGTCAGGTCAGTGCAGACCATCATATTTCATATTTCATATCTCAGACACACATGTCACAGTCGTCATGAAGAAAACAGTCTTTCAGGATTTTAATGAAATTAATCAGTGTAAAGTTGTGAAATAAAAGCTGTTTGTACGTGTGTGTGTGTGTGTGTGTGTGTGTGTGTGTGTGTATGTGTGTGTGTGTGTGTGTGTGTGTGTGTGTGTGTGTGTATGTGTGTGTGTGTGTGTGTGTGTGTGTACGTGTGTGTGTGTGTGTGTGTGTGTGCATTTGGAGGGGGGGTTACTAAACTGCTGTGCTAATTCTACAGACAGATTAAAATCTGAAGCTACAGGACGATAAAGAGGCCTGAGAGACAGATAGAGAGAGAGAGATAGAGACAGACAGAGAGAGACAGACAGAGAGAGACAGAGAGCGACAGAGACAGAGAGACAGACAGAGAGACCAAGAGAGATAGACAGATAAAGAGAGATAGAGACAGACAGACAGACAGAGAGAGACAGACAGAGAGAGAGAGAGACAGAGAGACAGAGAGAGACAGACAGATAAAGAGAGCTAGAGACAGACAGAGAGACAGACAGATAAAGAGAGATAGAGAGAGACAGACAGAGAGAGACAGAGAGACAGAGAGACAGACAGATAAAGAGAGACAGAGAGACAGACAGATAAAGAGAGATAGAGACAGACAGAGAGACAAAGAGAGTGAGAGAGACGTCACGTCTGTGATGTCACGGTGACGTCACAACTGGAGCCTGAGCAGTTTATCCCATAATAATCGGCTGATATGATATTTTCTGATATTCAAACTTTTATTTCACATGTTTATTTTTTACATAGAAATGAATAACTAATATATTTGTGTTTTCATTTATCTATATTTATACAAAATGTATAATTCAACTGTAAAATATCAAACTGTAGAGATGAACAAAAACATTGACATTAATCTTTTACATAAATCAGTGGATTTACGTAAAAGATTAATCTGTCACATGATTTAAGGTGAAGTTATGACTTCACTATGGCACCGGTTACACACACCACACACACAGACACACACACACACTCACACAGACACATACACACACACACACACACACACACACACACACACACACACACTCACACACACACAGACACACACAGACACACACGCACGCACACACACACACACACACACACAAACACACAGACACACACAGACCTGAACAAAGGTAAGTTCACTTCTTCCTCTTCCTCATCATTATGTTTTAGTCTCTTATTATAACACACATGTTCAAACTCACAACACACTTTCAGTATCAACTCTCATGAGTCACTAGTTATTAACCAAAGATTATTTTCTAATTGTTGTACTTCATGTCCTCTTCCTGAGGACGATTAATAACCAACAACCTTAATAGATCCATATTTTAATCTTAAGGATCGACACTATTAATTCATCTGTCAGTTATTAATAACTGTTTATAAAGTAAAAAACATCTTTTCTTTACTTCACAAGTGAAATAATTAAAGATGTTTAGTTAATTACCAGAGGAATGAAGTTATGCTTCATAGCAGAGAAGAAAGATCTTGAAAAGAAAACGTAAAACATTTTTCTTTTTCATTTCTTTTCTTTTAAATGTCATAGTGACATGTTCTTAAGTTCCTTAAAATCTGTTCTCTTCTTATTTTGACTGATTAACCTGGTTTTAGTTTGATCTATATACTATGTAAAGCACTTTGAACTGTCTTGAATTAAAGGTGCTCTACAATCAAAGTTTGTTTGTTATTATTATCCTTATTATTAAGAAAAAGGACAAAAACAACCACTGTGAATTTGAAAGTGGAACCGGAGAATTTCTAACATTTTTTATTTAAATAATTGTCAGCAAGTACTTTAAATAAAGGCTGAGTTTATTTAATACATATATATATATATATATCAAATATGTATATATTTTTTATTTTAATCTTTATTTGATGCATGGTTCCTCGTTTAAATTCCTCGTTTTTACTGAGACGTGATTGTGAGTTTATTGATATTTTCTTTCTTGAGTTGATCAGTTTTATCAGTTTTATCAGTTTTATCAGTTTTATCAGTTTTATCAGGTTTCCCAGATGAATAAACTCAATCATTATGATTTTCTTTGGATAATCTCATATTCAAAGTTTGTCTCTCAGATGTTCACAAGGATCAACTTCCTGTTCTTAACTCAACACGAGTCAAATAGAATCTTATTGATCAGTGATGAAGATCAGTCCATGTGAGGATCTTCTCCCAGGACACACACATGCTGATGAAACTGAACACAACAACACAACAACACAACAACACAACCACAGGATTCACTACATGAGAAGAACCAGTTTGTAACTTCATGTTTAAAGTGTTTCTACATCATGTGTGATGGAGATGAAGGAGCAGAGGAACTGAGGAGATGGTAGAAGATGTGAGGAGACATGTTGATGAACTTCATTGAACATTCAGAACGTTTCAGGAAACGTTTTAACTGATCTTAAAAAGTCTCTATATACAGTCACTGATCCTCTTTATATACAGTCACTGTGGAAACAGACTCTTCCCATTGGCTGGACTCCAGACCACGTGACCTCAGTTGGCTCATCATTGAGGTTATAGATGAAGAATCTCAGCTTAAGTTAATTTAACAGATGAAATCAGAGTTCAGGTTTATGTCCACTTGTATTTTTCTGTGTGATGAGAACAACACGATCAGTTCAGTCACTCACCGGCATCATGTTGTCAGCTGAGTCACATCCAACCTTCCTCTGCTCCTCCTCCTCCTCCTCAGATGTACCTGCTCCTCCTTTGCTCCTCCTCTGCTCCTCCTCTGCTTCTCCTCCTGGACCTGTTCTATCTCTCCATCTTCCTGAGGAGGAAGAAGCAGTAAACCGAAGGTCGGTTGGTTTGTTTGGTGTGTGGTGTGAGCCGGAGACAAGGAGCGGCGGGCGGAGCTCCGATCAGTCTGACGACCCGTCACCTCACGAGCTGTAAATCAGCCCGGTGACGTCACCCAAAGACTTCCGGTGTGATGTTTCACATTAAAAGCATCTTTCGTTTCCATGGGAACTGGTGATTACGTGTGTAAATGATGTTTAAGATCTTGGTTCACGATCAGAGACGTCTCACCTGCACCGGAGGATTGTGGGTAGTGTGGATCTTCTCCATTGTTAATCACACACGTTGATTTCAGACTTGTGGCTTCTACAGGAGAATAACACAATGTTTTAACGAGGGTTGTCAAACGATTACAATTTCTAAACCCTGAACACAGCTGCCCTGTGATTAGTCGGATTAATCATCATTTCTAGATATGAGGAGAAATCCCCACTTTCTATGTAAGAAGGTGGATTTATACCTTTAAGTCCAAATGACAGAGTTGAGAAAAATCTAATAAAATCAAACTAAACATACCACACCATAACGAAATGTGTCTGATTCTTTGATTTGCCTCTGAGCAAAATTAGAATGATGTGATTTGTAATTTTTTGGAAAGGATTCAGTGAAGGTGTTCTAGAGATATCATATTCACAAATTAATAAATCAATCCATTTTTATTTGTATAATGTCTCAGTGACCTTTGGCCCCCAGAAGTCAATCAGGGCCTTTATGAGTCCACCAAATCTGAAGAAACCCTCTCAAGGCAGTGAGATACTGCGTTGACAGGAATGGGGGGGGGGGGGGGGACACCTGAAGGACAGAAGTCCTCCAGCCTCGGCCGTCACCTCAGAAGAAGAACATTGAGACGTCATCACTGAAGCGTTTGAACCTGGAACCAACATCTAAACTGATATTTACACTTTGATCGGAACACGTTTCCATAACCTTCCGTTCTTCTGTCCACTGAGTGATCAGGTTTTACATGCTTTTACTTTGAAAGGGGGATTTAACCTTTTCCCTTTAAACAAAGCTGACTTGACAGAGCTGTTCACCCGGGTCTCCTAGCAACGAGAATAAACCCCTCCCCCTCCTCCGTTAGTGTGTGTACCTGTCTTTCCCTCTTCGTGGGGACCCACTTGTCTTATAAACCCTACAGAGAGGGGACACTGAGGCTGCGACCAACTGTTCCTTTCCAGTCCAACAGGTGGCGGTATTGCAGGCGCCTCTACGAGACACTATATAGACCACAGACTGTGAATAAAGATGGACGACTTGATGGCTCTCATAATAATGAATAATAATAATAAATAATTAAAATGAAGCCACAACTGAAAGAATCATGTTCAGGTTAAAGCTCGGTGCGTCTACTTATTTAATTTATTGAGCGATTATTATCATTTAAAAATGTATCTGTATGAATAATTAAAATATGAAGTATGAGGCTTAGTCTATTAATACAAGTTATTTTATGAATGGAATACCTAATGATGATGATCACTTCCATAAAACATAGACTCAGACACTTTTCTTTAGAATGAATGTCGGCTGTAATTCATCTGGACTCTTATGGATCTGAAGCAGAAACAGGAAATGATGCAGTTTGTTTTGTGGTTCAACAACTAAAAGATGCTCAATATGTGGATGAATGAATATTTGATGAACAAACTTAGGATCTAAAATAATTATTTCATATGGAAAGTTTCGTTCAGACATTTTAATATAATTAAAAAATAAAGTGTGAAGACATTAATCACTAATCCTCAAATAGTTTTTATTTATCAGTTGATTTCATACAAAGTAAATCAGCTACATTTTTACTGCGACCCCTACATTGACCTTTGACCCTGCCCAGTTCTCCTCGATCTGTGGGGACAACACAATCTGCTGCAAAATGTCCTCTTCGTCTCGCCTCTTCAAGAGGACGCTTCTTCAACAGGACGATTTTATAAGGTCACACATCTACAAGGGGACGATTCTTCAAGAGGACACTTCTTTAAGGGGACACCTCTATAAGGGGACACTTCTCCATCAGGACTGCTTGTGTTTGGACTCGTCTCATCATGTAGACATAGCGTGGGACCAAGTAATGAAACTTTGACATTGTTGGTTTATTTATTAGAGGAGATAAAAGCATATACTTGTATTACTGTGGACATGCCTGGGTCTGACCAGCAGGGGGCAGCACTGTCTGTTCCACAGAGGAAGTGAATCTTTTATTAAATAAAACAGTGTAGAAAAGTGTCCGTATGTATGAATATAACAGAAAGATAAGGAACCGGTGTCTCTACACAATGTAACGTCATATCCTGGTTTCAACTCAAAACCTCAAACAATCTATTGACACTTTTATTTTGAAACCGGAAGTGGTGATTGACGCCACTGCGGTGACACGTGTGTAATGGCTGCGCACAAACAGGACGTTTAACAGCTGCATCTTAAACTCAGGTAGAGCCAGATGTTTCTCTCTTTATATGAACAGTGGACGAGCGGGTGTGTTGCCGTGAGTTCGATTCCTCGGCTCGGAGCAGAGCCTCTGTCCATTAACGTGATTTGATTGACAAGTGATTTGATTTACAGGAGAAAGTTGAAGACACGTGATCATTTATCAGAGAATCTCTGAATCTGCGCTAACCGGCTCCGTGATGATCGCGATAGAACGTGAGTCTCGAGGGAACAAGCTGGGGAACAGCGGCCGATGCTAATGTTGTTAGCTGCAGCCGATGCTAATGCTGCTAATGTTGTTAGCTGCAGCCACGAGTATGAACATCGATAGTCACGTGACTGAGTGTCCGGCCGCTGCAGTGAAGAGGAGCAGCGTGATGAAGATCTACTCATGGTGAAACCGGAAGTGAGAAGACGAGAGAAGAACCAGCAGCTCCTCTTCCATGAACTTACTCAAACTGGTTCCATCAAACATTTTCTATCATGAGAATCCAACATGGCGGAGCGGTCTTCTTCTCTTACAGAGCTGCAGTCCTTCTCTGCTGATCTCAGTACTGTCGCGTGTGGCGGGAAGCTGTATTGCCACAGTTCGTCGCACAAACCCCTGATCCCGATCTGTTCTATAGAAAGTCAAGTTGTAACGATTTTATTTTGAAAGTCTCAGTCTCAAGCTCCATGTGTTTGGTGTTTCCTCTGATCCGTTAGAGACCGAAGAAGCTGACATCACCTGCGTGGGCGGAGTCTACCTGTTCTTGACCCTTTGTCTTCCCACAGCTGAGACACAGAACAAGATGGAGGGGAAGCAGCCGCGGTGGGAGGAGCCAGCGGACTCAAAGCAGACGAGGAAGATGAGGAGCGGTGATGATGATAGTTCTGATGAGGAGAAGAACTTCACTCTGCTCTCTGAGAAACGAGGAAGAGGAGAGACTGAGGAAGAACAGAGACACAACAGAGGAGAGGACGAGGAGGAATTCAGTGATGAGGGGAAAGAAGAAGAGTCTGGAGAAGAGGAGGAGTCTGACGGAGGTGATGAAGATGATGAGGATGATGATGATGAAGAAGCAGATGATGTTGATGGCAGTAAAATCCAGACAAGAGAGGATATTAAAAAAGGTTTGTTTTTCAATGACTATATAAAGAGGATCAGTGAGTGTATATACAGATGATGAACTTTACACTCGTCCCTCAGAATTGTCCCACATGTCCTTTGAAGACGTCATGAAGCTGCAGAACAAAGTCGGGACCAAAGTTTACAACGAGGTCACTTGTGGGAACAGAGAGAAACCGAAGAGCGGCGAGAAGAGACGACTGAACAAGAACAGGTGACCCGTCAGGTTCTGCTGTGATGGGTTAGGCTAACCCTGACCTCTCTGCTCTCCAACCCTCCACCAGATGTTCATGTGGTTTTCATGGTTGATTTCAGGCCGATGGAGATTTCAGCCAAGAGGCCGGCGCCGTTTCTCCGTCAGGTGGTGGCCGTCAGGAAACCGGTGAGTGGAGGAAGTGTGTGGAGTGAGTCTGTGTTTTCAAAGCTCGGTTTAAACGATGGTGTCTCTTCTTCTTCTTCAGACGCTGAGAGATCCTCGATTTGACGACTTGTCGGGAGAATACAAGCCGGAGATCTTTGAGAAGACGTACAAGTTCATCGACAACATCAAACAGAGAGAGAAAGAGGTGAGGAGCCAGCTCTTCAGTCTCAGATGAACGGTGTGGACGCCATTGGACTGAAGATGAAACCTCCGGGTTTTTTTCTGCAGGTCGTCCAGAAGCAGCTGAAGAGGAAGAAGATCAGTGAAGAGAAGAAGGAGAAACTTCAGTTCCTCCTGAAGCGGATGGTGAGTCTCACAGCATCCCACTGCATCTCACCTGCTGCCATCGAATCAGAACAATACAAGAGCCTGTGACCTTTGACCTGCAGGAGAACCAGGAGCGGGCGAGGAAGAGCCGAGAGCAGCAGAGAGAGAGAGAGCTGCAGTTCAAGAGGCAGCAGAGAGAGCGAGCCAATCAGGGAGCTCAACCCTTCTTCCTTAAGAACTGTAATTCATTTTTTATAAATCACTTTTATTTGAATATTTCTCGTGTCACATTTTGAGACTTGATGTTTTTACTCTGAAACTAAACTCACCTCCTCTGGTTTTCTCAGCGGAGAAGAAGAAGCTGCAGCTGGCGGAGAAGTACCAGGAGCTGAAGAAGACTGGGAAACTGCAGAACTTCCTGAGTAAGAAGAGGAAGAGGAACGCAGGGAAGGATCGCAGGAAGCTGCCGCCGCAGAACGCCAAGTCCTCGTGAAAGGGTTAGGGTTAAAGCCTGTGTCGGCTGCAGCCTGTAATGACTCGTCTCTGCCTGCAGGGGCAGCTGCAGTTTCAACGACTGTGGTTTCAACAAACTTTAGTTTGACAAAATAATTTCAGCTGTTTTCAGACATGAAGAGTTTTTCACAGATGAAGAAGAAGCAGTGTGGGAACTCTGCTCCCGCCGGGTTCGGACACAGATCTGAAAAAGTATTCAATGTATACAAAAGACGTTTTGTCCTTTTGTTACAAGAAGTGACTCGAATGAATTGTGTAGTTTCTGTATTTTATGTCAATAAAAGCACCTACAGTATATTTGAAAGCAGTGTGGTGCAGTGAACATTATTATGAACTGATTCATGTGAATGTCAAATCAATCAATCAAAGTTGATTTGCCCTCACAATATGTCTCATTGTAATCATAGACCACGGTCAGGATCCACCATTATTATCACGATCTCTGGTTCTCGTTCCTCCATCATGATCCAGGATGTGGACCAGGAGGCAAAGGGACTCCGGAGAAGAAGTCCAGTCAGTCACATGTATTGATAAGATACTAATATCTTTGATGTGATAAGATGGAGAAGAGGGAGGAGAAGCTGGAAAAATAAGCTCTGTGTGTCATGTGACCCCAACCTTCTAGACCTGCAGCAGCAGAACTGAGATCAGGTCTAAGACGAACCGGGACCAGCTCTAACTATAAGCTTTATCGTAAAGGAAGGTTTGAATCCTCAACGTACAGAGGGAGTCTGCCTCCACAACTGAAGCTGAGATGATTCCACAGGAGAGGAGCTGGATGCTGAAGCTCTGGCTCCTCCTCCTCCTCCTCTGGAGACATTAGGGACAACAGCCTGAGTTCTGGGAGCTCAGGGTTCTAGTGGTGATAAGGTGCGAGCAGCTCTTTGAGGTTTGATGCTGACATATTATTGATGTAGGTGAGGAGGAGGATTTTAAATTCTATTCTAGATGTAACAGGAAGTCAGTGTAGTGAAGCTAAAACAGGAGACATGTGGTCTCTGACCCTGGTTGTCTTCAGGACATGAGCTGCAGCATTGAGAACAAACTGCAGAGTCTTTAACATATAGTATATATCATATAACATATAACATAGCAAAATGAAGCAGCAGTTTACTGGGTGAAAGGGTGTGGGAATATTAAATTAAATATAATATGAAGCAGAATGTACATGGTGACTGTTCAGAGGTCAGTGTTGCTGATTCAAAAGCCTAATGGCCTGGGGGAGGAATCTGTTTGTGAGTCTGTGCTCGGATGCTCCGGTAACGTCTGCTTTGACATCAACTTGTTTTATACTGTGTGTGAATAAAACACTAAATCACAACTTACATGTCAAATGAATCCAATGAAAAGATGATCAAGGCTTTGGTCAAGTTTCTGTGAAATAGAATTTACACTCACGTCAGTTTTATTTCTTGTTTTCATAGAAAGTAGTTTCTATGGTGGAATTCCAGTTCATCCAGTTTAGACTTGATGGGAAAACCATGTTGTCTGCAGCCAGGTACTCTGGCTCTTTGTTGACACCTTGTGGTCAAACACTGTTACTGTTGGGATCTAAGTCTCAGCAGTTATTGAAATACACAACGGTCAAATGATGCATCACAATGCAGCTGTATTTCTGTAGATCTATAAACCACACTGTGACTGGACTGTATGAATGTGACCTGACGTGGCAGAGTTCTGCAGATGGAGTCACACATTCAGCTCCAACACCAAATATAACAACCTTCAACTCACAGGAGGAAACATGGGTTTGAGCTCAGGCTTCATTTGATGGAGTTGGGCCGTTTGGGAGTTTTCCACATTTTAACAAACTATTGACGAATCAGACCGATCTCAAGGAAACACGTCTTCATCGAGTTCACATGATGTTGTTACAGTTAATTACAATATATATGAATGAATATATTATATATATTATATATAATATATTATATATATTCATTCATTCCGCTGTGGCCCGGAGGCGGCGACCCAATTCCTGGTGGAGGGAGTTTTCTTCACAACCTGTTTTGTTTGGTGTGCTGTGTCACGGGTGGTTTGTTTTATTAGCCCCTTCCCCCTTTTGTTTGGTTCTCGTCGTCGTGGTAAGTCACAGCCCTGTCCAGTTAGTTACTCATTTTTAACTCAAGTGTTAGGTTTGTTTTGTGTTTCGATGATGTGTATTTGTGTTTATTAAAGTTGATTTATTATTGATTTAAACACGTCTCTTGCCCCGAGTGATTTAAACGAACCTGTGCTGTTGCACACATTATCAATAGTTATATATATATATATAAGTACTCCTGTGTACTCAAATAAATACCATTACTACAAACTATGAAGCCCTGCATCTATTTCACAATAAAACATGTAAAAAATAATGAATTGATGCAGTCTGAAGTGCTTTTATTTTGAAATGGGTAGGCTACAGGAAGCGTTGTACATATTTGTGTTTGTGACGTTTTCAACAGATAAACATTGAAACTGGTGTGAAAGATCATTTCACTGTGTTCTGCTGTAAACTGAGCACAGAACCAGAGGAAATAGACCAGACCTTGAATATCTAGAAGAGCAGTGTGGCCTGAACCACAACTGAGCCGCAGCCGGTGCAACATGGACGAGGACACTTCAGAGCAAGTTGGACCCTCACACACAAAGTAAGAGACCTGCTACAAACATGTGAAGCTCCAAACTGAATCCTCACAGAATGAACCAGTGAATGATGTGTTCTGAATAAAAACATGTTTGTGTTTGCAGAGGTCAGGACCACAGACTGAGAAGAGAGTCTCCAGGGTCCAGCTGTCTGTCTCTGAAGAGTGACTGGTCCATGGGACAACCTCCACTCTTCAGTAATGAACCTGGACCCTCACACACAGAGTAAGAGACTGTTTCTACTGGGACCTGCTCTGAAGAGGATCTAGTCTCCTCTAGTGTGGCCCCTGCATTAGGACACAGCTTCATTGAAGTTGGTGACTAATCTCTCAGAATCACTCAAAGAGCTCAGACCTCCACCAAGAACCAACACGCTCCTTATGAAACCACTTTGAAATCCACTAGAGACTCATTTGGATTTGGATCTGCACCAAATTCCACACACTGGTAAACATCAGTCCTCTGAACATGTCTGTGAAAAAGGACCCCCCCCCCCCCCCCCCCGATCTGGTTCACAGACCACAACCTTCAACCAAATTTACTGGTAATCTGTTGTTTTTGATAATCCCACTAACGAACCAACCAACACACAAACATACTGGGTGAACACAAAACCTCCTTGACAGAAGTGATGACAACCTGTGACTGTGACATGTGAGTTATCAGGACATGTCTTCACAGGGAGAGGAAGAGGAGTCATGTTTCTGAGGAGGAGCAGTCGTCCTGCTGTGCTTCGTGTCAGGACGTCCTGAAGGATCCAGTCTCCACCAGCTGTGGACACTGGTTCTGCAGACAGTGCATCACCTCATACTGGGACCAGTCTGGTTCTTCAGGAGACTCCTCCTGTCCCCAGTGTGGACAAAGATCCAGAACAGGAGCTGGAGGTCAGACAGCCGGTCAGAGCAGCACTGTACATGTGTCTGCTGATGTCTTCACTTCTGACAACAGCACATGTGGTTTTATTTTGTTCCTTCATACAGCATCAACATTTAACATCGTTAGAAAAGCACAAAGTTAAAAAGCTTTTATTTTCTCTAGTTTTTCTGGATCTGATGAAAACAATCAGCAGATTCTCAGATTCTCTGTCTCTCACATTGTTTCTTGTCTTTCAGCAGATCGTGGTCTGCAGGAGGTTTCAGATGAACATAAGCTCAGTGTGAGGAGGAGATGTGAACATGTGACTGAAGGAGGTGATGAAACAGGAAGTAGAACCCTCCTCAACAGGATCTACACTGAGCTCCACATCACAGAGGGACAGAGTGAAGAGGTTAATACTCAACATGAGGTGAGGCAGCTTGAGACGGCTTCCAAGAAGAAGATCCTCCACGACACTCCCATCAAGGTCCAGGACATCTTTAAAGCCTCCACTGACCAGCAGAGCAGCATCAGAGTCGTCCTGACCAACGGCGTCACTGGCGTTGGAAAAACCTTCTCGGTGCAGAAGTTCACTCTGGACTGGGCAGAGGGTTTAGAGAACCAGGATGTGGGTCTGCTGGCTGTGCTTTCGTTCAGGGAGCTGAACCTGGTGAAGGACCAGCAGCACAGTCTTCTCACGCTGCTCCATGTTTTCCATCCAGCGTTACAGAAGCTCACGGCAGAGACGCTCGCTGTCTGTAAACCTTTGTTCATCTTTGATGGCCTGGATGAAAGCAGACCTTCTCTGGACTTCAACCACAGGGAGCTTGTGTCTGAGGTCACACAGAGGTCATCAGTCAACGTGCTGCTGACAAACCTCATCCGGGGGAATCTGCTTCCCTCGGCTCTCGTCTGGATAACCTCCAGACCTGCGGCGGCCAATCAGATCCTTCCTGCATGTGTTGACAGGGTCACAGAAGTACGAGGCTTCACTGACGCCCAGAAGGAGGAGTACTTCAGGAGGAGATTGAGTGATGAAGAGCTGTGCAGCAGAATCATCTCACACATCAAGACGTCCAGGAGCCTCCACATCATGTGTCAAATCCCAGTCTTCTGCTGGATCAGTGCTACAGTTCTGGAGCACATGTTGACCACAGACCAGAGAGGAGAGCTGCCCAAGACCCTGACTGACCTGTACTCACACTTCCTGCTGGTTCAGACAAAGAGGAAGAACAACAAGTACGGTGAGGGACATGAGACGACTCCACAGCAGCTGACGGAGGCTGACAGGGACGTTCTCCTGAAGCTGGGGAGGCTGGAACTGAAACATCTGGAGGAAGGAAACATCATGTTCTACCAAGAAGACCTGGAGCGGTGTGGTCTTAATGTCACAGAGGCCTCGGTGTACTCAGGAGTTTGTACTGAGATCTTCAGAAGAGAGTGTGTGATCTTCCAGAAATCCGTCTACTGCTTTGTTCATCTGAGCGTTCAGGAGTTTCTGGCGGCAGTCTACATGTTCCACTGTTACACCAAGAGGAACACAGAAGAACTCAACAACTTCTTGGGAACAGATGAGGACACAGACAGTACCTTCTACCTGGATGACCTCCTGTGGAGAACCATGTATAAATCCCTCAGCAGTACAAATGGTCATCTGGACCTGTTTGTTCGCTTCCTTCACGGCCTCAGTCTGGAGTCCAACCAAGAGAGTCTTAGGAGGCCTGCTGGGTCGGACAGGGAACAATCCAAATATCATCCAGAGAGTCCTAGGAGGCCTGCTGGGTCGGACAGAGAACAATCCAGAGATCATCCAGAGAGTCATCAACAACCTGAAGGAGATGAAGAGTGATGACATTTCTCCTGACAGAAGCATCAACATCTTCCACTGTCTGACTGAGATGAACGACCACTCAGTTCATCAGCAGATGAAACAGTTCCTGACGTCAGAGAACAGATCGAAGGAGAAACTCTCTGAGATCCACTGCTCAGCTCTGGCCTACATGCTGCAGATGTCAGAGGAGGTTCTGGATGAGTTGGACCTGAAGAAGAAGTTCAGAACATCAAAACAGGGTCGACGGAGACTGATCCCAGCTGTGAGGAACTGCAGGAAGTTTATGTGAGTCCAGACATGATAAATAACATGTTCAATCAGTGTGTGTGTGTGTGTGTGTGTGTGTGTGTGTGTGTGTGTGTGTGTGAGTGTGTGTGTGGGGGGGGGGGCGTGTTTGTATGTGTTTGTGTGTATGTGTGTGTGTGTGTATGTAATAAAGTTATTATTATTATGTCCATATTCATTATCATTGTTCTCATGTACATATGAGAACAACTAGATCAGATGTGGAGAATGAAATGTGATCACTGTGCTGGAGTTTGAGGATTCAGACATTCGAACTTGTGGGGTCCAAGGGAGGTTACTGTATATCCTTTATATATATATATATATATGATCAAACAGCACAGTGTGAGGAGACGATCACTGAATCACTGACGGTTCCTTGAAACTGAAAAAGCAGGAAATATAGTTTCTTCTTCTTTGTGGTCAAACCAGAGTTCCCACTCTGCGTTTGTCCTCCACCACCAACCAGTGCAGTGTCCGTCCCTCCAGGTTCCTGACATGTTGACTTCACAACAACATGAGGTCACTGTGACCTTTGACCTTGAAGACATACTTGAGATATCATGTTCAAGAGGACATGAACATGTTCTGTGACCTTGACCTTTGACCTCTGACCCCCTGAATCTAATGAGTTCCTCTGTTAGTCTGAATGAACGCTTGAACCAAACCTGAAAGGATTCTCTTGAGGAGTTTTAACAAAGAGGGGATTTACCAGGGTGAGGGTCACATGATCACGTTTTGTATGAATATTGTGTTTTCTGATTTAATTCTCACAGATTTGATATTTTCTTTAATTACAGACTTGGTGGTTGTTTCCTCTTAGAGACTCACTGTGAAGTCGTGGCCTCAGCTCTGAAGTCAGACCCCTCACATCTGAGAGAACTGGATCTGACTAACAACAACCTGCATGATTCAGGAGTGAAGCTGCTGTGTTCTGGACTGGAGAGTCCAAACTGTCGACTGGAGACTCTGAGGTCCTTAAATCCTTCTTCACTTTTCAGACTTTCTTTCTTATTGGGTCATTATTTATTTAAATTGTCTCAGTTCTGCTCTGCTCGCTGTCCCTCAGTCATCTGTCACTCACCCAGCCTGTCAGTCACGTCCACCTCATCAACTCCATTCACCTGCACTCACCTGCTCCTGATCACTAAGAAAGTGTCAGTAAATAACATGTGGACTGAGGCCGAGCACTCGTCCTCCTCAGGTTTTCAAAATAAGACACATTCTTATTGAAACACGTTGGACAGTTGATAAGTATAGAAACAAACAGGAAGTGACATCAGGAGCCATCCCTACTTTAAACAGTGTTTAATTACACAAACCTGCTCAGTGACCAACACACAGAGAAGAAGCTGATGAATGAAACAATGGTCCAACATGTCTGATCTGATATTTATCTTCAGGTCACAGACTGGACTGAGGTCAGCAGCATGTTGAGAGTCTGTGTTGACATGATGATGATCCACAACAACAGGAGGACACATTCTAATATTCATATTTCTTTATCCAGGTTGCATCACTGCAGACTGACAGAGATCAGCTGTTCTTCTCTGGCTTCAGCTCTGAGGTCAAACCCCTCTCATCTGAGAGAACTGGATCTGAGAGACAACGACCTGAAGGTCTCAGACCTGAAGGAGCTTCTTGATCTACAGCAGAGTCCAACCTGTCGACTGGAGACTCTGAGGTCAGTAGATGGTTGGAGTCAGTCCACGCTGCTTTCATCAGTATTTTACTAAACACAGTCAGTATCACAGATCCAGGGTCTGTGCTACCAAGCAGGATTTGTGGTTATCAGGTTAACTTCAGGTTTAGTTTTTTCAGTTCTACGAAGCTCGTCCACTTCTTAACCAGGTAAATCACCATGGTAACTTCTGATGACAGCTAACCTGCTCCAGGTTCAGTTGGAGATCAACCCGTATAGAAGCTCCGCCCACTGACCACAGTGACTCTACACTGTTGTGTGGTGCACACTCTCCTTAAAGGGACGGATAAGAGAAGTTTAAATCAACGTCTGGTTGGTTCAGTTGATCTCTAACTCACCCAGAACATCTCAATGTCTCCAGACTCATCCTGTCCCCAAAACACCAGAGGACCTGGAGACAGGTCCATGTGTGTGTCCTCAGAGTCAGTGAGACATTGTGTGTCCTCAGTGTCAGTGTGTGTCCTCAGAGACAGTGAGACAGTGTGTGTCCCCAGAGTCAGTGAGACATTGTGTGTCCTCAGAGACAGTGAGACAGTGTGTGTCTTCTTGTCTTCCACTCGTCTTGTTAGTGAACAACAGATTCAGATCTCGTGACCTCGAGTTATTATGTCGTGGTCACGTAATATATTTTTACCAGATGCCACCAGAGGGCGCTGTAACTTGCTCCACCTCTGAACAGGACTGAAGTCCCTGCTGCTCTTTCTACTGGATGAGCTGCATCACTGACTCACAGCTGATGAAGTGAGTCTCTGTGACACTGATGTCTTCTTCTCTCAACAGGTGGAGGTGGACTGACTGTAGGTGAGTGTGAAGAGGACAGTGTGTGTGGACGGAGGCTGAGCTGTGTCCTGAGGATCCAGAGGCTGAAGCAGCAGCAGCTTGTGTGTAGTCTCCAATCTACACAACCCCTAATCTGCATGTGTTTGTGAGATGAAGCCGGAGCACCTGGAGAAAACACGGGGAGAACATGCAGACTCCACACAGGAAGACCCCATCTGAACCGGATTCAAACCAGCAACCTTCCTGCCCCGATTGTGTTTATTCACATGAAGAATGTGTTTATTGAAATGACACAACACAAGCAGAATATATAAACCCTCTATAAAGAGTCACATCCAGTGTGTTTAAGTTTGTCTTTATTATTGTCCACCTTTGTCCCTCAGTGTGTCTCCATGTGTGTAGAACCACATTCTGTATATGTTTGTTTATGATCTTAAAGTTCCTGGATTCACGTCACAAATTGATTTAGTTCAACACAAAGTTCAACACATTGAAATCACTTTGAGTTTAAAATCAGAGTTTTGTCTTTGACACAAAAGATCAAAACTCTGGACTTAAAAATGGGACGTTTTCATTTGTGCATCAGGTGCAGAGCGGTGGTGGCTTTTCTACTTTTGACCCACAGGTGGCGCTGCAGTATAACAGCAGCACATCCCAGTCAAAGCCTTTATATTCAGTCTATGAGTCAAACACATGGATCATTTCCTCTGTGACAAACCAGATGTAACGAGAAGAAAAACATCTCAGAGAGAAAAGTTCTGTTTCTACTTGTCTCTGCTTTAATGCTCAATAAACATCCTTCCACCGACTTCACTGGAATCATGACTCAGCTTTTCTTTCCTCTTCAAACAAACTGGTGGAAACATCTCCTCCTTGGTGCAGGTAAAAGAACAAAATCACCAGTTTGACATAATGGAAACCAGCAGAAGGGGGGGCACTCAAAACAGGTCAATCTGAGGAGGGCTGTTTCAGACAGGGTAAAAAGGTGCTGTGTTAAATGATCCTTGTGGTATTTTAACCAAAATATGTTCCAGACATTTCATTAAGACCCCAAGGAGCCATATCAACTGTGGTGAAATGGGTATAACATGTCCCCTAAACATATTTAATAGAAAACTGACCCGAGGACGTTTTATACAAACCCTAACCCACTTAGTGGAAAAGCTTGTGATCGTAATGAAATTCTACATCTGATCTCAATATAAACAGCCTGACAGCAGATCAATACATTTATTTATGATTCTTTATCAGTTGATTTCATTCATTCACCAACAAAACCATTTAGATGAAAACACAAAACCTGTAATCTCTCTCTCTCTCTCTCTGTGGCGGTGTTGTGGCTGTAAATGAGCGGTTTGTGCGATTTTGATATCTTTATTGATAATTCTGATTATAGTTATATAGTGTATTGTTGGTTATAGTGTTGGTGGTGTTGCGGTGTACACGGAGGAGGTGTTAGGTGGTGTGTGTGTGTGTGTGTGAGTGTTTGCAGTCGGCCGCGGGCCGGCGTGCTAAACGCCATGGACCTCGCCAGGTTAACCCGGAAGCACGGTATTAAAATTGCTCCGGCGTTCCCGTGCTCCGTGGAGGAGTGTAGTCTGGCCGTGGGGGGGCGGGTAGTCGGCAACAGCAGCGTGAAGTCCGCTGCGAGGATGAACAACGCGGTTGTCATTTTCCTGGACAGTGTAGAGAAGGTGAACACGGTGGTGGTGAACGGGATTGAAGTGAACGATGCGTTCGTGTCTGTTCTGCCCCTCGCCACACCGGCGGTAAAAGTGACTCTGTCCAACGTCCCTCCGTTCATAAGAGATGAGACGTTGTTGAGAGAACTAGTGAGAAAGTGTCCTCAGGATGCAAGTCCCCGCTGTTAAAACACGTGGTGTCCCACAGAAGACATCTCTTTATGATTCTTAATAACAGGACTGAGGATCTGAACCTGGTGTTCAAGATCAGAGTGGAGGAGTTTGATTATGTGTTTCAGCTGTGGGAAAGAGGGACACCAAGCAAAAGGGTGTCCTCAGAGAAATAAAACAGCTGACACTCAGGAGCAACAGGAGGTGCACATTCAAAGCAGGATATCCACTTTTAGATTACAGTTTTTACAGAAGTATCTCGTAGGTCCACAGGATGTTGTTTGGAGACAAGTGACCAGCAGCATCCTGAGGGAGACAACTGGGCTGGTTTCAGACATGCCACTGGTCTTAATGGATTTTAAGCTTTTTAAACTGTATGGATTATCTACTTTTTATCAGCCACTTTTAAGACATGGAACTTTTTTAACTGGAATAGCTGGAACCCACAAACTCTCTGCACTGGCTTTTAGAAGAGCCGCTGGTCAATGGAGCCAGGCTGGATGTCCAGAGCAGCTCCACACCAGGCCTCACCAGCATGCTGTGCACCGCCGGAGCTGTGACCCTGAGGAGTATCATCGACGCAGCAGGTCCTGGACTAACAGACATCCCGGCGGTGGCGACCCTCATCGGGCAGGGGTCCAGGCGACAGGCTGAACACATTTTAAATGAATGGATGAAAAGACTCACGGACGAGGAGGTGAAGATACTAAAGGATTACTCTGATGGAACCGGAGTTAGGAGTTAGGTTTTAATCCAGATCTGGACGGGCTCTCAGGACCTTTTTAAATAAAACAGACTGGAAACAGGTGGAGCTGTACACAGCCAAAGGAAGAGCCATCTGTGAATGTTGTGTTTTAACCCTGAATAAAAAGTTCTCTCACTTCTCACTTTGGAAGCCAGGAAGGGTAAAGGTAAGGAAGTTGTTCTTCTTCTCCCATCATTGAAAACATTTCCCAGGCTCATCCAGGTGTTAGCCTCAGGCCTGTTCACGCTGCTGCCAGCTTCAGTTGAGGAGGATGCAGGTTTGATGTGAACAGACACTAAAGGCGTTTGTCACGCTCAGTTAAATGAAGAACAAAACACAGGTCACTTGTTTGTTTTAGGTTCTAACACCTTCGGGCTCAGCATTAGATTAGATTTCTTTATTTATCCACACAATGGGGAAATTCACTTGTTACAGCAGTGATAGAAAAACAGAATTAAAGTAACAGTGTCGAAGCACTGTAAAAAAAAAATACACTTCTAAAACTACACATAATAGGAGTATGAAACAAACAACCTGCAAAAACAGACACTGTACAAAAAGCAGGTGCTGGGGATAAAGTGGAATGATGTTAAGTGTTATTGTAATGAAAATAGAAAAATATGAAACAGTAGTGACCATGATACAGAAAATAATTAAAAATAATTAGAAAGTAAGTGACCATAATATAAATAATACTACAAGATAGCATACTGGAAAATACGTGGAAAGAGGAAGGAAGTTGGTGTGTTTAACAGTTTACATTTATCTTTCTCTTAAATGAATCTGTCTTTATCTCAGACTCGTCTGTGTTGGAGGTAGACATGTCTGTGATGTGACTGAGTTTCATCTTGTGAACATTATTTATCTGTGGAGGTTTTTATTGTTGGTTAGGGTTAGTGGTGGTCGTGCTGGTTCCAGTGCTGGTCTGGACTCTGTGGACGAGGTAAAACAAATTCATCAGTTCACCCTCTGCTCTTTTACTGTCAAATGTCTTCAAACACTAGTTTCAGTGTTATGAAGTTCATTTGATAAAATGTTGTGTTTGTTGTTGTTTTCGATCCAGGATGAAGAAAACTCTGAGCTTGAAATCAGAAGTGAATGAAGCTGTGGAGATGATAGAGGTGAGAGACAGTGAGGCCAGAAGAATGACTCCATATCACTGTTTTCATCTCACTATGTTAGAGAAAGAGATGAAACATTAACTTGGATCAGCTACTTTGTCTGAATCTGCCCCAAAATGTAAAAGGTTCTTTCCATTGACCGTATATTAAAATGGACGTAGACTCTGGGTCTAGAAAGTGAAGTGAATGATCCATTTAGAGTGAAATAGACCAGAAAGCACTGCAGGCATTGGGGCATGGATACTGTGTGATTGACAGCTAGTACTGGGTGCAGGTCACTGGTTTAAGTGGGAGGGCAGTGTCCTTGGGCCCTGAGTCAGGCTCCACCCCCACTCCTTCAAAATGGCAGCTCACAAACCAATGGGTGACGTCACAGTGTGTTGACACAAATGGAAATCAGTTAGTTTTTGTGTAATCCTGCTGATGAACAAACAAACCAATGGACGGGGGGGCGCAACAACGTTCAAACTGTTTTGAATGAACTGTGATTATTTGCAGGTTTCATGAATAAAGTCCAGTGAGGTTTAATATTTTCTCATCTCTCCCCCATCAGTCACACAACTGTCCTGAGTATGACGACATCGCTGCTGCAGCACAGACAGAAGACACAGAGGAGCAGGAAGACCTGGTGTGAAGCCTCAGGTCAGAGCCACTGGGACAAACACAACCAAGATGGACGACTTCAGAGACATTCAGAAGTCACTCTTTATTGATTATTGAATAATTATAAAGATAGTTGGAGTTTCACAGCATCGTTCTAACCACTGCTGACTTTTGTCTCACGCAGCTTTGGTAGCTGTCAGGGTTCGACTCCCGGCTCAGAGCGGCCGGTCGGTCAGCCCTGCCGCAGCCAGGGGGAGTGCTGGAGCCCCGCCCACAACCAAGTGTCGCCCAGAGAGCAGCTGCACTGACGTCACCTTCTCCTTCAACAAGGACGTCATGGCAAAGGTCAGTCAGGTCACAAGGCCATCACGCTGCACTGGGCAGCAAACGTTTGATACCTTCATGTGATAGTTGCTCATGTGGCGCGTCCACAGGGTGTGACGGGGGAGCGGGTTTGCCGAGAGCTCAGGACCCCATGAGTTGTCCAGAACCTATCGTCGGACTCTTCCATCTGGACCTGCAGCCCTCGCTCAGCACCAGCAACCAGATCCATGTTGTCATCGTGAGTCAGGACCCCCGTCCGAAACGGATCCTAATGATCATAATCCCAGTTTGATTTCCACTTACACCTCAGACTTCGTTTTGAAAATAGATTCATAAATAGATTAAACGTTACAGCACGAAGCTTCCAGGCAATAAATGTGATTTTGCTGCTTGGTTCAAAGAGAGAGAAACTACATTAAGACCAAGAGAAGAAATCCCAACACTGGTTTCCTGTTAATTTTCGTATATTGATTCTAAAATCCTTTTATTGGTTTATAAAGCCCAAACGGCCTGACTGACTGGTTTATGAACCAAAACCAGTTCAATGAAATGTCTCTGATGAATCCCAGTGAAATTCATTCTTAACTTTGGAAATTCTAACAGAAATAGTCTTTAAGTCAACGTCCACTCACTGGAGTTGTCCCCTGACGTCCACTCTTCTCTCCAGACCTCCTGGGCCCTGGCTGGTCTCTGTGGTGATGGACGTCTGGGTGTGGTCGGTTGCCTCCATGTTGTGATGGAGCTCGAGAAGACGGAGGAAGCCGAGCGTCCACTCTGTGGTCAGCACCCAGGAAAACAACGCCCACCAAACCACCATCAGCTCCTCCTCCTACTCCATCATCAGCATCTCCTACTGCTCCATCATCAGCATCTCCTACTGCTCCATCATCAGCACCTCCTCCTGCTCCATCATCAGCACCTCCTCCTGCTCCATCATCAGCACCTCCACCTGCTCCATCATCAGCATCTCCTACTGCTCCATCATCAGCACCTCCTCCTGCTCCATCATCAGCACCTCCTCCTGCTCCATCATCCGCACCTCCTCCTGCTCCATCATCAGCACCTCCTCCTGCTCCATCCTCAGCACCTCCACAAGGACCAGAACTCTGTCCACTATGTGGTCAGCACCCAGGAAAACAACGCCCACCAAACCACCATCAGCTCCTCCTCCTGCTCCATCATCAGCACCTCCTCCTGCTCCATCATCAGCATCTACTACTGCTCCATCATCAGCACCTCCTCCTGCTCCATCATCAGCACCTCCTCCTGCTCCATCATCAGCACCTCCTCCTGCTCCATCATCAGCACCTCCTCCTGCTCCATTATCAGCACCTCCTCCTGCTCCATCATCAGCACCTCCTCCTGCTCCATCATCCGCACCTCCTCCTGCTCCATCATCCGCACCTCCTCCTGCTCCATCATCAGCACCTCCTCCTGCTCCATCATCAGCACCTCCTCCTGCTCCATCATCAGCACCTCCACCTGCTCCATCATCAGCATCTCCTACTGCTCCATCATCAGCACCTCCTCCTGCTCCATTATCAGCACCTCCTCCTGCTCCATCATCCGCACCTCCTCCTGCTCCATCATCAGCACCTCCTCCTGCTCCATCCTCAGCACCTCCACAAGGACCAGAACTCTGTCCACTATGTGGTCAGCACCCAGGAAAACAACGCCCACCAAACCACCATCAGCTCCTCCTCCTGCTCCATCATCAGCACCTCCTCCTGCTCCATCATCAGCATCTCCTCCTGCTCCATCATCAGCACCTCCTCCTGCTCCATCATCCGCATATCCTCCTGCTCCATCATCAGCACCTCCACAAGGACCAGAACTCTTTCCACTATGTGGTCAGCACCCAGGAAAACAACGCCCACCAAACCACCATCAGCTCCTCCTCCTACTCCATCATCAGCATCTCCTACTGCTCCATCATCAGCATCTCCTACTGCTCCATCATCAGCACCTCCTCCTGCTCCATCATCAGCACCTCCTCCTGCTCCATCATCAGCACCTCCTCCTGCTCCATCATCCGCACCTCCTCCTGCTCCATCATCAGCACCTCCTCCTGCTCCATCATCAGCACCTCCTCCTGCTCCATCATCAGCACCTCCACCTGCTCCATCATCAGCATCTCCTACTGCTCCATCATCAGCACCTCCTCCTGCTCCATTATCAGCACCTCCTCCTGCTCCATCATCCGCACCTCCTCCTGCTCCATCATCAGCACCTCCTCCTGCTCCATCCTCAGCACCTCCACAAGGACCAGAACTCTGTCCACTATGTGGTCAGCACCCAGGAAAACAACGCCCACCAAACCACCATCAGCTCCTCCTCCTGCTCCATCATCAGCACCTCCTCCTGCTCCATCATCAGCATCTCCTCCTGCTCCATCATCAGCACCTCCTCCTGCTCCATCATCAGCATCTCCTCCTGCTCCATCATCAGCACCTCCTCCTGCTCCATCATCAGCACCTCCTCCTGCTCCATCATCCACACCTCCTCCTTTTCCACCATCAGCACCTCCACAAGGACCAGAACTCCGTCCACTATGTGGTCAGCACCTAGTAAAACAACGCCCACCAAACCACCATCAGCTCCTCCTCCTGCTCCATCATCCGCACCTCGTACTGCTCCATCATCAGCACCTCCTCCTGCTCCATCATCAGCACCTCCTCCTGCTCCATTATCAGCACCTCCACCTGCTCCATCATCAGCATCTCCTACTGCTCCATCATCAGCACCTCCTCCTGCTCCATCATCAGCACCTCCTCCTGCTCCATTATCAGCACCTCCTCCTGCTCCATCATCCGCACCTCCTCCTGCTCCATCATCCGCACCTCCTCCTGCTCCATCCTCAGCACCTCCACAAGGACCAGAACTCCGTCAACGCCAAGTTCAGGAAGTCAGACACCGGGAGCCAATCAGGCATGGCGAGGTGGACAAGAGGCTGCAGAAAGGACGGTTCCCCGGGGCACCACCAGTGTACTTACTGGTAGATTGGGAGGAATGCCCCCCCCACTCTTCCAACAGGCTCAAAACTCGGGTCGTACAAACAGGCAGCTGCAGTCACAGAGCGTCAGCGGGGCGGAGCTTATCGTATAACTAACCAATCAGACACTTGAAGACAAATTATTCATGGTGAATGTTTTGTATTATTGTGTGTAAATAATTTTGTACTAATCATTATGTATATTTGATTAATTAACTTAATCGTCAAGAGCCTTCAGATATTTCCTTTATTATCAGTTCCGAGTTGGCAGCTTTGTAAACTGAAGACTTTGATATTTCTATTTTCATAAACACCCTAAGTGTTCTTTGAAGAATAGTTTATTTTCATCCGTTTGGGATTTATACATTTGTCTGTTTGATAGCGTGTACTTGGTATGTTTCCAGGGTCGTGTGTTGTATTGTACATGTGTCCCTGGAGGCGGGGCTACAAGTGCATGGTCTCTGTTTACTAAGACTTTGCTTTTGCTACTGAAAGAATCACGTTCTTTGTAATAATTTATATTGTTTGACGAGTGTAAAATATAAGAACAGGCTTTGAATCCTGTTTCCATGCGTCTGTAATAACAGAATCAAACCTGTGACTGAAGTGCTGCAGAGCCGTCATGTGACATGCTTCCTGCTGTTGATTGGAAGTTACACGGCTGGGAAACCATCTTGGATTTTAGTCGCCAGCTCCTTCATCTTTTAACTTCAGTTTCTTTTGGACCTTGGAAAATTAAAGTCTTTGTGATGTTTCTGGCATTACTGTGTTTTTTTTTTATGGTTGTGTATTGTTCCAAGCTTGCTGAATTAAAGGGATAGTGTAGAGTCCACAAAACAACTAGGAGTTCCAGTTGAAGTAAACAGTCTGATTCGTCATACATAACTTTAAGCCTTCATGTCTCTTCTAACCCTAACCCAACGCGGCTCCAGAGGACGACGCACTGAACGATCATCTCCGAGTTCCTCCTCCAGGTTCACAGGACCAGAACAAAGCTTCAGTTTCTCTGCTCACAGTTGTGGAACAAACGAGGACCTGTGGTCTGATGAAACTTTCATCAAATCAGGGTTGAAAACGATTCTCAGCGATTCTTAACCTGTTTTGCTTTGGTGTCATTTGTATTTGATTGGACTATTTTGTGTACTTGCCTTGTGTCTGAATGATGCTAAAGAAAAACATTTGCCTTGTCTTTCCATCCAATGGGTTCTCAATCAGGCTCCACCCCCCGCTCCTCCAATCAGCTCATAAACCAGCCGGGGACGTCACAGATATTAATAATCTGCTGAGTCTCATCAACTATTTAATCCAAAGTCTCATGAGACAAAAATTAAAACAATATTTATACATTATTTCCTTTCAACAGGTGAAAAACTAACATGGAACCATTACAATGATCATTTAGAAAACAGGGAGTTTTTGATTGTATATGGTTACTCAGATAATTTTATTGGTTGATTGATTGATGTATTTACTGTCATCACAACTCAATCATCAACCAATCACTGAGTCTCAGAGGAAACCAAAGAAAACAGTTTCTATATAAACAGCCGTTCGGAGTCTTTTCTTTTTCTGTGACCCATAATCGATCGATCAATCAATCAATCAATCTTCACCCTGGTTGGCCATCAGTCCAGCTTCTCCTCCACAGCTTTGTGTCGGAGCGCCGCCTCAGAGCGGACGGAGCTCCTTACGGCTCGCTGCATGAGCCAGGTGGCCAAGTGGACGGTGAGGAAGGCGCCACCGGCCGCCCACAGCCAGTTCCTCGAGATCCAGCTCCGAGGCTTCATCCTGACAACAACAACACTGGGTTAACACTGGGACAAGTTCTTATTGGGTAATGCCGACTAAATACACCCTACTACTACTACTACTACTAGAATAGTAGTACTACTAGTATTACTATATTGGAATCCATTTCTGTTTTGTTTTTAATGGAGAATCAATCAATCAAAAAAAAAAATTGCATAGCCCATATTCACAAATCACAATTTATCTCATAGGAGGTGTGAGATCTTCTGTTCTTAACAATCAACAAGAGTAAAACTACAAAAAAAACTATGAACAGGGAAAGAACGTAGAAACCTCAGTGTTTCCTCCTTCTCTCCCTGAGCGTCTGTGACTCTGGTGAGTGGGTTCCATCTCCTGTGAGAACAACTGACAGAGTCACAGACTGTCTCAACCAGCTGCAGCTGAAGAGTGAAGCTGAACTGAGATCAGTTAAAAACACGCTGATTCAGCAGGAAACTTTGAAATATGAAGGGTTCTGATCAGTTTGGTGGATTTGTTACAGCTGCAGTTCTTCAGGGTCAGGGAGCAGAGGATCATGGGTAATATCCAGCGGGACGACTCCGTCACCACATTGATTCACTTTGATTTAGATGAAAACACTTCATCAGACTGAGACCAACAGAGATAATCACCTGTGGCTGCAGGGGGCGCTGTTGATCTGTGACAGTTTCACAGTAAAGCTTTAAATTGGCAACAGGTGAGAATCATGTTGTACCTGAGGCTGCTTCACTTGCTCTTGGCAGCAGGGGGAGCTGGTGAGTTTAAAACGTAGGTGACGATGCCGGGCTCCGGAATGAACTCTTCTCTGGCTGAACGCAGCGCTGAACTGGACTTCAGGTTGAACCAGCCCCAGTGGATCAGACCCAGACTCGTGCCCATCACAATCAAAACCTTGTAGTTCTGCCAGAACTGTTTCAGGCCCATGACTGAGCGGCTCCGACCTGCAGACGACAAACGGATGAAGAAGTCTGATATAGTTCTACCTTCAGGTTCCATTCCACACTTCACTCACTATTTTATTCAACATTTAATTCAACTCTTTGTTTTAACATAACTGTTCATTTATAAAACCAATGATTTCACATCTTGTCTAGTCTGTTTCATTTGGCTGCCAATGTAAAGCACTTTGAAATGTGGATTAAAGCAGTTTATTATTATCTGCTTTAATGTTGTTTAAATGTTATTATCATTTATATTTCGATGTTGAAATGAAGCTAAGCAGTGATATTGTGTAATTTCGAACCATGACAATTCTGATAAACAACTTGAATTGTCAACAACTTTAACTAGTTGTAGTTATATATTAATAATTCTATTCATAACTGAGTTGACTTTGATCATGATTAACTGTGAGTTGTTTCCTAAGTTAGTCTCTGATCTGACAGTACCATGTTGTCAATGACTCTTAGATAACATGCTAACAGAGCTAGCATGCGAGCTAACTGTTTACCTGCAGCAGTAAGACTGTTCAACCAGCTCTGCTCCCAGTAAACACAACATTCCCCACCAGTGGACTGCATCTTAACATGTTTCACATTCTCAACTGTTCAATATTCATCTCTCTGTCTCGACGGATCATGAGCAATTCACTGTAAATGTCCTCACACTGCATGTCTCCCTGTCTTTACACTCTGTGTACTAGTTTAATACTAGTTTAATACCATTCATGTTTCTATACATATTATCTGTAAGTTTTGCACGTGACTGTTGCTGCTGTCACTCTAACACCCTGAGGGACTCGTAAAGGATGATCTCATCTTATCTGAACTACTGACAGAGCTAGCATGCTAACAGAGCTAGCTTACTGACAGAGCTAGCATGCTAACAGAGCTAACTTACTGACAGAGCTAGCATGCTAAGAGAGCTAGCTTACTGACAGAGGACTGACATGTTGCTTGCTGCCGCCTGTTTAAAACCAGGCTTCTGTCGCTGAACCACTCACCTTCACAGAGTCACCGACACCGACCGATGATGAACTGTTGGACCCACCCACCGGCACTGACCCGGAACACACTGACTTTGAGCAGCTGCACCACAGATATATATATCTATGAGCTGCTCTGCCTGAGGGGAAGCGACCGACGAGCTGCCCGAACAGTTTCTTTAGGTTCAAACTAGGAGCTGAGAAAATATAAAACCTGCGTCTTATTAAAAACATAATTTAATTCACTTAATATCTTTAAGAGCTTTCAAAGACAAATCTAAAAAGAGAAGCGATTTAAAAACACGTTTTTCAATCAGGCAGCAGTTTAGGACCCTACATTAGTCACGTGACGTCTTACCCCGTGAAAGTTTGCCCTAAACGTTGTCTTCCAGGCTGCAGGTGAAACTTTTTTCTTAGTTCAAAACTGGAATCGTACAGATATCAAGACTTTGAAATCATGATAACAACCAACTAACAAGGCACATTATTCACAAGTGAAATTACATCAAAATATAATAATTTTAAATCATTTATAAATTAACAAATTTAAAAAAACAAACAAAAGTGAATGAGTAAATAAATAAATAAATTACAAATGAAGTTATTTGTTACTACCACTAGAGGTCATCATTATTTTTAAGGTTCTTCATAAGCCCTGAGAAGAGACTTTTTGCAAGTGAAGTCTGTCCTATGGGGTTGGGTTCATAATTGTTGTCGTCAATAAAGTTTTTATTTGTTGGTGAAAATAGTAAAATGATAATTTGTGCAGATGATGCTAGCTCCGGGACTGTAAGATAAAAAGTGTATTGAATGTAAAAGGTAAAATGTGAGAAGGAGAATTAAAAGTGTGGTTGTTCGACTTGTTCTTCAGATGCTTGAGTTCTTGCTCTCGGCTGTGACGGTTGGTTGGTCCCGTACGAACCAGTGATGGTCAAGAATTGTTTTATTTCGAAAGGCAATACAGAAAACAGAGTGACCACAACCTTATATTCATATTTATTTCTATTTATGTTTTTTAACATTGTCATTTTACATTATATAAAGATGGCGACACGTCTCCACCTCCAGGAATGAAGCCAAAATATCTCAGATACAAACGCTGTCATTTTGTTATGATGATGTCATTTGCAGTCAGCGTATGTGCAGTAGTGATCTTCAGTGTCAGCTGTCAATCATGACGTGTCAGCTTGTTTTTATACCATCAAATAACTAATCAATCCAAACTGATTGGAAACTTGAACAAACATCAGAGAGATAAGAACGACCTGAAATGACAGAAACATCATTGACAAACATTATTTAACGTCTACTTAGAATTTTTTGTTTGGTCCATGTCCCATCCACTAACATGGAGGAAGAGGGGTTTATACTGCAGCCAGCCACTAGGGGGCGATCAAGACAATTTGGTTTCACTTTTGGGAGCTGTCCTGTCGTCCAGTTTTTATTAGAGTTTATAAAAAGCTAAAGTTTTTAAAAGGACTTCTGTAATAAGAATTTTTTTTACAATAATCGTATAATAAAGAACTTACTTGTTGTTAGTCAGATTTACAAAATGTGGTTAGTTGCTGTGAGAATCATTTTGTGTGTGTTTGTGTATAATGTTGATTATTAGCATCCTACAGTGAACACAGGGTCACTGATGAACCCGGCCACTCATACGCAAACCCAAACCCGGGGTAGACGGGTTCGGTGAAAGTGGTGTAGAAGGTGTGGAGGTGGAGCAACATCCCGGAGGAGACGCTGAAGAAGGAAAGCATTCCAGAGGGACAGTCCACATACACTGCGACTCTGTGAGAGACGGAGGACGAGGATGGCTGAGGACAGGCCTGTCGTCTCTGATGGTGCCACACTGAGTAACCGTCAACATCGGAGCATATCAGACTCCAGGACTGATTGTTTCGTCCAAACCAGGAGTCGATTCCTTCCCCTTTCCTTTTGATCCCTCTGTAGGTCACTGCAATGTTCACTCTCCCCTTCCACTCCACCTCCCAGTAACACCGACCAATCAGAGCACTGTTACACAGCAGCTGAGGCCACGAGTCAAATCTCTCCGGGTGATCAGGATACGGCAGCTTCTCCGTCACTGACGTCATCGTCCGGTTGTCGTCAGACACTTTGAGTTGTCTGTGAACTGTGTTTGTGTTGATAGTGAGATCAAAGGCGTCTGAAGGAGAGCACAAAATCACAAAGAGATGAAGACAAAGATCTGTTTACATAGAACATGTATACCATAGACCAGGGTGGGGAAGGATGAAGACGAGGGCTTGCTGTGATAGCAAGTTGCCGGGAAGTATTAGACGAAGCCAAAGAATAAAGCAGGGAATAATATGCAAAGTAATAGGACATGTCACGAGGCATTTGGAAGTCAGAAGTGAGACTATATACATACATAGTGTTTTGACATAGACAAATTATTAACAACAGTTAGGGTGATAAGGGATACAGTACTAGAGAGGACGGAGCAGGACCAGGACATTTCAGAGTGAGGAGTGTTTCACAAAAGTGAAAACATTATGGAGGGAAGTCAGGTTCCAGCTCAAGGAGAGTCAGAGTAGAACTGAGGAGTAGAACAGAGGAGAGAGCTGATGAAGAGTGGCAGATTAAGATGATATAGAGATTTGTGGAGAGGAGGACTTTCTTCAATGATTCCGGTGAAGCTGAATGCTGAAAAACCAAGATGGAGATAAACGCATATCAAAGGTTCTGAGAGATGAGAATTAGTTGATTGTTTGTAGGAATGAATAGCAGAGGGAGCGGGCTGGCAGCTTGAGAGGAATTGGACGATTTAAAATGTAAGGGTTAGGGTTAGGGTTAGGGCCACAATGGTTTGTGGGGACGTTACAAACCATTGTGTTTGGGGGGGGGGGGGGGGGGGGGGTAAGAACAGATGCTAATGGGAGAGTATTGAAGAGCTGCTGGAAGGAGAAGGTCTCATGATGGAAGTTAGATGTTAGATGTTCAGGAAACACATCAACCTGAGAAGTTATTATTATTATTATGAACCTCAGTGCCGAGGATCTGTGAGTGGGACGAATCAGAAGAAACAACCGGGATCATGTGACACTAGAGGAATAGGAACTGAGGTAAGCGGTTTTTTAGCATCCAAGGAGCGATCATTGATAATTATTTAATTTGTCATTCTACCTTTACTTTAACTCAGGAATACACACAATAACATATGACATCATCTTTTCAGATGTTCTGAAAGTGACGACACACACTCACATTTCCTCAGACCAGGTTTCAGCCTCTGCTCTCCACCATGATCCAGCCTGTAACAGAAAACATAGAATGAACCATCAGGACATCAGCCGCTGAATTCACTGTCATCTCAGTTTGTGATTGTGACACAGACACAGTGTGTGAGCCGTTTGTTGTGTGTTGGTACCTGACAGCGTTCAGTCTCCACAGAGGATCTAGTCCAGCAGGCAGCAGCTCCACCGAGGCTCCTGGATGATTGTAGCTCAGGTCCAGATCCCTCAGGTGAGACGGGTTAGAGGAGAGAGCTGAGATCAGAGAGACACAACCTGCCACTGTGACCATACATCCTGAGAGCCTGGACACACACACACACACACACACACACACACACACACACACACACACACACACACACACACACACACACACACACACACACACACACACACACACACACACACACACACACACACACACACACACACACACACACACACACACACACACACACACACACAGATAACGTTGGATCTTCTTGTCATTCCTGCTTCAGATGTTAAAACAAAGTCAATCCGTTAAATAAAAAATCGATTACAGCCACTGCAGAATCAAAGACACTCAAAGGAGAGATATTCTGTTCATCCAGTTTGTCTGCCTGAGTGAGCGACTGCAGAGCCGTCCTGATCCAGTGAAGTTGGATGTGCAGTAATGTGGGGAATGAATTTATATATTAACAATGATATGCATTTTCTGATTGATGGTTGGTATAATATCAACTGTATATATAATATTGTATTTGAGTGGAATGATTTAAAGATGATCATTTCACTGAAGTTTTACAGCAGCAGAATCCTGACCTGAGAGTCTCCAGTTTACAGTCTGAACTCCTGAGTCCAGCTGACAGCAGCTTCACTCCTGAGTCCTGCAGGTCATTCTTACTCAGGTCCAGATCCGTCAGACTGGAGGACTGAGAGCTGAGGACTGAGGACAGAGCTTCACAGCAGTCCTCCGTCAGCCTGGTTTGACTCAACCTGTGCAAGTACATGCAAATAGATTTGATCTGTTTCAGTGAAGGTTTGCATATTTGTGAGTCAGGTGTTGAGAAACCAAGATCATACTGATTTCAGTATCGCACAAGCATTGCATTGCATGAGGTTGACCTGAGAGTCTCCAGTTTACTGTCGGAACTCCTGAGTCCAGCAGACAGCAGCTTCACTCCTGAGTCCTACAGGTGGTTGCTACTCAGGTCCAGATCCATCAGACTGGAGGACTGAGAGCTGAGGACTGAGGACAGAACTTCACAGCTTCTCTCTGAGAGTTCACATCCACTCAGCCTGAAGGAAGACAGATACACTGTATATGAAGACCATCAGTGACTGTATATGAAGACCATCAGTGACTGTATATCAAGAGGATAAGTGACTGTATATAAGGACCAAATCATAATATACATTATCTCAAGGCACTAAGAGAAACCCACAGTTCCCACAATGAGCAGCACTTTTTGACTGTGGAGGAAAAACTCCCTCATAACTGGAAGGAACCTCTAGAACCAGACTCAATGTGTTTATTTGTGTAGTACATTTTGTTTGTACGATTTCTGTTGTATAGAGAACAGCAGTGATCTGACCTGAGAGTCTCCAGTTTACAGTCTGAACTCCTGAGTCCAGCAGACAGCAGCTTCACTCCTGAGTCCTGCAGGTGGTTGTTACTCAGGTCCAGATCCGTCAGACTGGAGGACTGAGAGCTGAGGACTGAGGAAAGGTCCTTGCAACATCTCTGTGTGAGCCCAGTTTGATTCAACCTGATAAATAAAAGACATAAGAACAAAAGTGTTTTCTGTGCAGGAAAGGAACTCTCTTTACCATCTGCTTCTTCTTCCTTTGCTTTATTGGCAGTTGGCAACCAACATCAAGTGCAATACTGCCATCTACTGCGTGTTTCAATATCCTACTTCTTCTTTTCTGACTTAATGACTTCTCTGGCTACTCTTACACTTTCATACTTTTGTTACTCTAATACTTTTATACTGCTCCATGTAACATGGAAGAAGAACCTTTGTTGTTGGACGTTTATCTTCAGATTTGCTTGGTAATTCTTCAAGTGTTTCCTCCTAAGATGCTTTTCACCACCTTGACCTGAAGAGCATTCAAGGGATCGATGTGAAAGTGCCAACGCTTTGACAATGTTTGAGCTGCTGAATCACAAGTGATGAAACTGTATCAACACCTGAACATTAACACTTCAGTGTTTTCACTGACACCTTGGAGCCCCATGAATATGATCATTATTCAACCACATTAATATCCTATCTATTTCCAATAATATGATTAATGTCCTTTTCCACAAGACTCCATCATCAGCAAAAGGTGAACACATCATTAAACATAATGGAAACAATACTGGACTAATGACACTGGGGGCACCATTTCCCACTATGTACCTTCCTGATTCTATCCCAACTCTTACTTGAATAAACCTGGGAAATAAAAAGTCTATGATCCAATTATATATCCTCCCTGCTGTCATCTTCAATGGAATCATTAATCCCTCATCAACCTTTTCTACATCAGGAAACATCACAACCTCCTTATTAACCTCTGTTTAACCTTAGGTCCAGGAGAGAAACTCCCCTTATCACAGACCTTGGGCTTTTTAACTTTATAGAACATTCTCAATATAGAATAATGACTTTGTTTGTTACAGTGACCTTGACCCTTGACCTTTGACCACCAGAATCAAATATGTTTTCAATCAGGGCGATCTTGAAATAAAAAATTGGACGTACCAATTTGCACATATAAGTAAGATCCGAAAAACAATGCCTCTGGCCACTAGGTGTCACCACCATAGAGGAATAAAAATAATTTAACACACTCATCATAAATCTCCTTTGAAGACAGATTATTTTCTGATGTAACCCAAACCCAAACATTAAGATAAATATATATATGACAGTTTTTCTGAAATTCCAAGACACTCAAATTGATTCTCTAAACTCACACCACTCTGTTCCCTTCACTGGTTACCAGTGGCTGGCCCTTTCATTTTCTTAAATCAGTGCATTGTTCTGCATTTGTTGTGTTTCTTAATTAGCAGCTTTGTGTGTTATTTGATGGCAGTGTTAGATATTTGCTAAAGATAAAGTAGTTTTGATTATTTTTTTTATTTTGCAAGACAAGTCAAAGTTTTTGTGAGTGTAGCTGGAATGTATGTGTTTCCTGGTTTGAGAAAAGGAGGAAGAGACTTGACTCAAGAGCATAAAGCTGAAGCCAAACACAGCGTGACATGAAACATGCTGTTCTGAGAGCAGTGATCTGACCTGAGAGTCTCCAGTTTACAGTCTGAACTCCTGAGTCCAGCTGACAGCAGCTTCACTCCTGAGTCCTGCAGGTGGTTGCTACTCAGGTCCAGATCCATCAGACTGGAGGACTGAGAGCTGAGGACTGAGGACAGAGCTTCACAGCTTCTCTCTGAGAGTTCACATCCACTCAGCCTGAAGGAGAGAAAATACAAAAAACCCACAAGGTTAGAATTTCCTCTTTTAATCAATAGATAACTGTGAATGTTGCTTCAGTTGAGTAATATACTGTACAAACTAGTGTAGGGTTGGATCTACATTTGTAACAATGAGAACAGATTCATGTTAAATTGAACAACCACATATCAGAATCTCAGAGAACATGTGGGTGAGAGAGAACAGGATAAAGAGTAAGAATAACATCTAAAGTCCAAATCGGTAGGTGGCGGTTTTGCACCTATAAGCTGAAGAAGAAGAGACTAACAAGACTCCACACTAAGTACGAATAATGACGAGCCCAAAGGGATCACAATCGTGGTTTAAAAGTTGCTGCAATGTTTGTGATGTGAAATGTGAAACTGTACAGAGATCAAACCTGGTGTTGCAAGGTAGAACAATATTTAGGTTATTTTCCAATATCTTTGTTAAATTTTTGTTTTGTTTTATGTTCTGTATTAAATGGTCTGTATTTATATTGTGCTGTTGTCTTGGTGACCACAGCACAGTTTAAGCCATTCACCCATGCACTCAAAACAGATCAATCTGAGGAGAGCTGTTTCAGACAGGGTAAAAAGGTGCTGTTTCAAATGATCCTTGCGGTATTTTGATCCAAATATGTTACAGACATTTGATTGAGACCCCAAGGAACCATATCAACTGTGGGCATACGATGAGTCCTTTAAAACACTGATAATTAGCAACTGACTTCTCCTCTGATTCCGTTGGAAAGCTACAGCCAAACAAAAGGTTCCGCTTATTGGATTAAGTTGTTGGAGATAACTGGGCTGGTTGATGTTAGCTTAGCACCTTTACTAGCATCAGCCAACACACAACCACTTACAGCATCAAAATATCAAAGAACAGGCTATTTAGTGCACTGAAGGGGGGTGCGGGTAGTGAAACCGTAGTATGAAACCAATAAAATGTGAATTTTCTACTATTTACAGGAAAGTATTACAAGATTCACTGTGCAACCAGTGCAGTGGTGACGACAACAACAACACAAACAAAATCTAGCTTTACTTACTGACAGTGAACCAGTGGAAAAAAAGTTACTCACACTGAAGTCCAGGTACCAGTACCACTGGCTCAGATGTGAATGCTACCCAGTCCAGGTACCAGTACCACTGGCTCAGATGTGAATGGTACCCAGTCCAGGTACCAGTACCACTGGCTCAGATGTGAATGGTACCCAGCCCTAACAATACACTTACTGAGCTTTTATGGAGACCTTGACCACCGGCAGCAGCCTCAGTAGAGCCTCCTCTGAACCAGAGTATTTCTTCAGGTCAAACACATCCAGATCTTTTCCTGATGACAGTAAAACGAAGACCAGAGCCGACCACTGAGCAGGAGACAGTTTCTCTGTGGAGAGACATCCTGATCTCAGGGACTGTTGGATCTCCTCCACCAGAGAATTATCCTTCAGTTCATTCAGACAGTGGAACAGGTTGATGCTTCTCTCTGGAGACAGATTCTCACTGATCTTCTTCTTGATGTACTCGACTGATTCCTGATTGGTCTCTGAGCTTCTTCTTGTCTGGGTCAGCAGGCCTCGAAGAAGACTTTGATTGGTCTCCAGGGAAAGACCCAGGAGGAAACGGAGGAACAAGTCCAGGTGTCCATTAGGACTCTTTAGAGCCTTGTCCACTGCACTCAAGTAGAGATGTTTTAGTGTCCCTTTGTTTTTTGTTTTTTTTGGCAACAGTTCCTGTGACAGGAGATTGACACCAGAGTTGGTGAAGGTCTGATAGAAGTGAAGAGCAGCCAGAAACTCCTGAACACTCAGATGGACAAAGCAGAACACCTTGTTCTGGTACAGGCCTCTCTCCTCCTTAAAGATCTGTGTGAACACTCCTGAGTAAACGGAGGAGGCTCTGATATTGATGCCACTCTCTCTCAGGTCGGATTCATAGAAGATCAGGTTTCCTTTCTGCAGCTGCTCAAACGCCAGCTTCCCCAGAGATGTAACAATCTTTTTACTACGTGAATTCCAAAGTGGATCTTGTTGAGTTTTTCCATCATACTTGAGCGTGTTCAGTTTGGACTGAACCACCTGGAAGTGGATGTACATCTCAGTCAGGGTCTTGGGCAGCTCCCCCCCCTCTCTGGTGTTCAACATGTCCTTCAAAACTGTAGCAGTGATCCAGCAGAAGACCGGGATGTGGCACATGATGTGTAGGCTCCGTGACGTCTGGATGTGAGAGATGATAGTGTTGGCCTGTTCTTCATCGCCGAACCTCTTCCTGAAGTACTCCTCCTTCTGAGGGTCAGTGAACCCTCTGACCTCTGTCACCCTGTCCACACACTCAGGAGGGATCTGATTGGCTGCCGCAGGTCTTGTGGTTATCCAGAGGCGAGCAGATGGCAGCAGCTTCCCCCTGATGAGGTTCGTCAGCAGCACGTCCACTGAGGTGGAGGCTGTGATGTCGGTCAGGATCTCTGTGTTGTGGAAGTCCAGAGAAAGTCGACACTCGTCAAGACCGTCCAGGATGAAGAGGACCTGGAACTCTTCAAACCTGCAGACTCCTGCTTCTTTGGTGTCAGTGAAGAAGTGATGGATGAGTTCCACCAGGCTGTACTTCTTCTCCTTCAGCACATTCAGCTCTCTGAAGGTGAATGGAAATGTGAACTGTGTGTCGGGGTTGGCTCTGTCTTCAGCCCAGTCCAGAGTGAACTTCTTTGTGAGGAAGGTTTTCCCGATGCCGGCCACTCCCTTTGTAAGAACTGTCCTGATTGGTTTGTGTCCTTGAGGTGAAGTTTGAAAGATGTCTTCTGGTCTGATCATTGTATCTGGTCTGTCTGGTTTCCATGATGCGGTTTCAATCTGTCGAACCTCATGTTCCTCCTGGATCTCTCCACTCCCCTCCTCTGTGATGTAGAGATCTGTGTAAATCTCCTTTAGAGAGACTGAGCTTCCTGCTTGAGGAAGTCCTTCAAACACACAGTTGAATTGTTTCTTCAGATTAGACTTGAGCTGATGTTGACAAGCTGCAGCAGCATGGGTTCCTGTATTAAGACACAATGAATAGAAACAGTGAGTGTGAAGTTAATGAAATTGGGAGAAAAGTAAGTGTAGAACATCTTACTGCTCTGCAAACAGTCAGCCAGCCTCTCCTGCTTCAGTTTCCTCAGAAAGTGCAGCGTGATCTTCATGAATGCTAAATGGAGCTTTCTCTCCTCATCGTCTACCAGCTCCTCATACTCTGAACGTTCTGTGTCACCTAGACTCAGAAACGTCTGGAACTTCTTCAGCTCATTCTTCTCAAACGTGAAAATGTTCTCCTCAAGATGCTGAAAAATTAAAAATAATTTGTTTTGGAATGTTGGGTTAGGGTTATCTGCAGCTAAGGTCAGACTTGTTTGGAAATCACGCACCTTAAATACGGAATCCAGTTCTGTTGGATGCTGCTGTGCAGAGTCATCACCAGGAACCTCTGACCACTGCTGCAGATCTCTGTTGAGACAACAGAAAGGGTTAGGGTTAGGGTTAGGGTCAGGCCCTGCTTTTGCTTAGATTTATGCTTTGCTTGTGTTCAATCTGTTTATTTGCTCCAAGATATTTTGTTGCATGGACATATTGTCTGCGCCTCAGCTTCAGCTCTTCTCGTCACACTGTTTCTCTGGGTTGTTTTGTTCTCAAACTGAAAGACCATTCTCTGGACTAGAGGACAATACATGTATAATATAGAATAATAATAATACATTTAAATCAATCTAAGAAGCTGCCCAATAAAAAATGTATCTCAAACGTCCAGTCTGAAAGAAACCATGTTGATGAATCTGCTCAGAAATACTGAAAGGAGGAGGTTGAGGTTCAGGATCTGAACTGGACTGTGAAAAGACATTTTGGTTAATGGGCTTTGGCAAAAAAAATTGTGATCACACTAACACGTTCCATTTGAAAACAGCTTTTCCTAAAACTAAAATGATCTCTGTCCACACAAGCATTTTGGCTCTATTTCTACACAAACACACCAGGAAACTTGACGTGACCATTCACCTGCAATGGTCCTGTGAAGAATGCTGTTTCAAATGAAAAACATCAGTAAAACCTGCAGAGAATATTACTTTGTCTCTTTTACTGTGTTAACTTACTGAGTCTCTGAGGGAAGTTGTCCTGGGAAATTTAATGGTGGATCCAAAGATCGGGTAATGGAGACACAACTGGATTCATGTTCTGCAGAGAACCAACTCTGCTGCTGCTCCACACTTCAACACAACGAACATGCAAATCATGTGACATTACACGCACCCTTGTCATGTGATGTAAACAAGAAGTAAATAGTTTCCTCTGCAGTTGGTTGCTCAGTTACAGGAGGAGGAGCAGTGATGGTTAAAGGTCAGAGCAGGGATATATTTCATTGAGCTGAAGCTTGTATCTAAAGCGACTCACAATAAGTTTATCAGCCATGAGGGAGCAACCCAGAACAACACGAATCAAGTCAGTACAGTTTTCTTCAAGAAAGCCAAACTACAAAGTGCTGCATTAAAGTGCTTCTTAATATATAGAGACTTTCTGTCCTGATGACGTTGGGCGACACGGTAAGCAAGTACCAATGTTTTGAACCGGACGCTGGCAGCTACTGGGAACCAGTGAAGGGAGCGGAGGAGTGTGAGTGAATTTAGGTTAACGACCAGTCGGGCTGCCAGGAGGGAGTTACTATAGTTAGGCCTGAGTTAACCAGAGCCTGGACCAGAACCTGGACAAGAGCCTGGACCAGAACCTGGACAAGAGCCTGGACCAGAACCTATGCCACCTTCTGACTGAGAAGGGGACGTATTCACCTGATGTTGTTAAGCATGTATCTATAGGACCCCAGTAGAGAGAAGACAAGGTTCAGGGAGAGAGGAGGGAGAGAGGGAGGGAGAGAGGAGGGAGGGAGGAGGGAGAGACGAGGGAGAGAGAGGAGGGAGAGAGGGAGGGAGAGAGGAGGGAGAGAGAAGGAAGAGAGGAGGGAGAGAGAAGGAAGAGAGGAGTGAGAGAGGAGTGAGAGAGGAGTTAGAGAGGAGTGAGAGAGGAGTTAGAGAGGAGTGAGAGAGGAGGGAGGGAGGGGGGAGAGAGGAGGGAGAGAGAGGAGGGAGAGAGGAGGGAGAGAGGAGGGAGGGAGGGGGGAGAGAGGAGGGAGAGAGGAGGAAGAGAGGAGTGAGAGAGGAGTGAGAGAGGAGTTAGAGAGGAGTGAGAGAGGAGGGAGAGGGGGAGTGAGAGAGGAGGGAGAGAGAGGAGTGAGAGAGTCACAGATGTCTCCTGTCTCCACAACGCTCCAGCGTTCGAGTCCCTGACACAAACACTGTGGGATCACCGCTCGTCCTCGTTGTTGTCAGAAACACCGAAGCAGCAGTTTTGTAATGACGGACAGAAACTGAACTGATTGAAACAATGATGATGAAATATTATCATCCTCCCTGAGTCATAATGCTTGTGTCATGTGATCATAGTTAACTGTATCTGCAGAGTACACAATCTGCAGTAATCTGATTGGTGCAAAAGGGGAATACTGCAGTACACGTTACCACGCTGACACCAGAAGGAGAGAAGAGCCACGTTGTCTGTTTGATCACTGATGAAACAACTTGAAGAATTTTATTTTAAATGATAAACATTAGTAACACAAGGTACAACTTTCAGAGAATATTAACTTGTCACTATAACTGTGTTAACTTACTGAGTCTCTGAGAGAAGCTGTCCTGGGAAATTTAATGGTGGATCCAAAGATCGGGTAATGGAGACACAACTGGAATCATGACAACTCTGCTGCTGCTCCACTCTTCAACAAAACATAAAACAACACAGATACAACATAACACAACATTCTAATTGTGCACTATACACTGTAAGTAAAGATGGACGATGCATCTCCACTTCCTCCAAATGTTAAAAAATTAATCTAAACTATCTCCGATACGAACGCTGCCATCTTGTGGTGATGACGTTATTTGCAATCAGAGTCTGAGCAGTAGTAGTTTTCAGTCTCAGCTGTCAATCTTTAGGCCTCAGCCCATTAAATCCTCCTCAATGAAAATCAACAGATATGTACTTTTATTTTTTAGTTTGGTCTATCTCCCATCTGCTAACATGGAGGTGGTGAGGTTTATGATCTTTACTACAGTCAACCACTAGGGGGCATTGAGATGCTTTGGCTTCCCTTTAGGGAGCTGTCATGTTCTTCATCTTTGTTTCCAGCCAGGCCCTGTTCCCCGCTAACGTCCACGCTCCATATGCAAACACCTATCGCCATTTCTGTTGGACCATGTTGTCTTCAGCGGTCAGAGTGATCATGTGTGGGATTACTCAGGATGAATGTGAATAGCAGGTGTGTGTAACCCTAACCCTAACCCAGGGCCTTGAGCCTCCTCTCACCTGTGAGCTTCGGTCTCCCTACAGGCTTTAGAGGGAGGAGGTCCCTCCTCCACCTGCTCACAGTGACTCATGGCAGAATCTCCACCTTCACACAGACACAACAACAAAGTGTTAAGTCGTTCATTCATCACATGACAAACACACAGAGCTCAGACTGTTGAATACTGAAACCAAATCATTTCATCTTGAGTCCAAGTGACAACTGGTCAAAATCATAACATAACCCTAAATAAAACATAACATACTTACCCGACTCAAACAACACCTGTATAACATTGGGGAAGGCAAAGTAACCACCCCCATCGTTCACCCCCATTTTCAGCTCCACTCAGCAAGTAACCTCATTATATCAGGTCTGCAATAAGAACCCTAACCATTGGACCATTGGGTAGAGAAAGAGGTTAAAATAAATTATGGATTTTTAAATTAGATACCACTACACCCACAGGACTCACTAGCAACAGATCTTATTCATAGGACCCCCCCCCCCCCCCTGGACCACCACAAACTAGCTGTTGGGATGAAGGGGGAGGGGCCGAGTGTTTGAGCCGTACAGAGATTGTTCAGACCCAGTGAGTCCATGTGAGGAACCAGCAGGACAATGTGTGGAAGCTTCCCAGTGAGTGAGTGGACATGTGGACGAGGTTTCTAACACGTGACGGACTTGAAGCTGGAAGAACACAATTATCTCAGGATGAAGAAGAGGAGCCGGACAGAGCTTGGAGATAAGGGCCGAAACACAATGCTTCCAATAAAGAACAATACAAACTGAAGTAATTAACACTATTTTACTGTGTTCGGTCTAATGTACGTTTACACCTAAGATTACAGAGAAACAGCATTTCAATCTTGTATTTGTATTTTCCATAAGGCAGATTTTAAAATAAAATTGACTTTGACTCATGTTCTATCTCCTTCATGCTCCAATTTGCCATCACTCACAGCAGAGCAGTCTGAGGATAGCTACTGCAGTTCAGCTGGGAGACCACTAGTGGGAGCTAATCGCCCACACCGCCTTCAGATGAGTGGAGACGGACTCATCGCTTATTCTCTCAGACACTTTTACTTCTCTGATTTCATCGTAAACTAAATAACAATCAACTAAATTATCACTAACCCAATATAACCCTTACCCTATTGCCTTTCATAACATTCTAATTTAAACAGACGTTCTCATCGAGATCTGTGTTATAAGAGCAACTTGTGTACAATTAATCAAATTTGAGCACAAAGAAGGTAATTCACAGACAAGTCAGAAAATAAATGCTAATGGTTCAAATTAAAAGGTTGAGAGTTTGTTTCTCTTTTTTAATATAGATTTGTTTAAATTTTTTATGACTTTCAGAGATTAACTGTGAAAATAAATTCAATATGAAACACGTTAAATTGTGAATGTCGCCCACTTGTCCCTCTTTTCTTAAAACACATTTTTACTAACTTGTCTTTATGAGATGTCCATTTTTATGTTTTATTACTTGTGTTCTTTCTATTTGTATGAACTTTCTTTTATTTAAAATCATCATCTTCTATTTATTCCTCCTGTTCTTTTTATTTGTTTACTAGTTGTAAGTGATGATGTTCTTTTATTTATTAATTGTTTTTATTTGGGTGAAGGAGTTTCGTTGTTCTGTTTCGTCTTTCAAAGCATTTTGTAAAACCTGTTTTAAAGGTGTTGTACAAATAAAGTTAATATTATTAGTATCAAAATTGTCCAAAAATTACCATTAATAAATCAATCAATCTTCCTTCATGAAAATATTTTAAGTTGGACATTTTTGGGGAAAAGATGTTTGTGAAGGTTCGGCCGTAGAGAATTTTTTTTATAAATAATCAAATATAATCAAATGTAATATGCATTTTTAGTTTCATCAGACACAATTATCTGTGTCAAGGTGGACTTTTCTTACTTCATGAGGTTTGATGAATTTGAATAATTGCGTTGGACCTAAAAAGGTAAATTGCTTCAGGCTGAAGGTCACAACTTCACATGTTGAATGTTCAGAGCATGAGGAGGAATCTCGTGAAACTTTCAAAGAAAATGACTTCTCAGCTTCACAGCATTAAAAGGAAAATAACGAGTTTAAAAAGACATAACAAATATAAATCAGAATCAGATCAACAGACAGCACGAATGAAGGAATCACATGTCTTCAGGTTGATTTGACAGCAAATCACTTTTTGATGGATCGTCTCACACAGATAATTGTATCAAATACAAAACAGGTTTTCACAAATTCAAACATCTGCTAAAAACCTGAAGATCTGAGGAGCTGAACACATTCTCATTGTTTACATGGATGTTTGTTAAAACCAACAAAGAACTGAAAATGTGTGAAAAGAAGCAAGAGACTGGAATCAAAAAGAAATTTACCTGAAACTTGGAGGAAGAAAATAATCTGCGACACGACGAGAAACAGAAACTGAGGACAGACGTTAATATTTAACCAAGACAGGACGATGTAAAAAACAAACCTTTGACCTGACGTCCGTCTTCGCGACAGTAAAAAAAAAATTTAACTGAAGTAGAAGTAAAAATATATAGACTGAATTAATCAACTGAAAGAAAAAGCACCACATTCATTTTTTACTTGAGTTAAAGTAAGTATTTGATCAGATATATATAAAAGTATTTGCAGCGTGAAACCTAACGCAAATATCTACTACATCAATAACTGTGTCTTAAGTATTTGACAGTATACACTTTATATATATTTGTAATACACTATATATATGTTGATATATATACAAATATATATACAGACTGGTTCATGTAAACAAAAATGATGCAGATGCTGCCATAGATTTTGTTTTATTCATGTCTTGGCCTCAAGTGCCTGAAAATAAATCCACTTAAGTAAAGTACAGACACATAAAAATGTAATTAAGAAGAGTAACTGAGTAAAAGTACTTTGTTACTCTGGTCATTAAACAGGAGTCACTTTTCAACTATTTAAAAATCCACCTTTTTTATATATACCTTACATTTTTTTCTTATCGTATCATTAGCAGAAATCTTCAGAATCAGTCTTGATGGTTACGTGTGTGTGTGTGTGTGTGTCAGTGGTGCTACAGTACTCTCACAGCTCCTGAGCTCCACAGCCTGTGTGTGTGTGGTGCTTATCAAGATAAACTCTTATTGTGAAGATCTTGTTGTTGATACAGATGTGTGCAGATGTGAGTGTTAGTGAGTGTGAGTGACAGCTGGTTGTGTTCACTGAGTGTGTGTCTGAGCGCTGCACCACGAGTCACATCTGTGGACGACCTTCTATTCTCATGACATACGAGAAGCTAACACAAGGAATCAACATGTTTGTATCTGGACTAAATTGAATCATGTTGTCAGATGCAGAACATTATTATTTTCAATCCTAGATCAATTGTTTGGTTATAATCTCTGAACTTTGCACATCGTCAAATCAATTATTACAGATCAGTGTTGATAAGACGATTTTACGACATGTGACTAAAGTTGTCTCCTTGAGCAGTAACATGTGACGTACAGTAAAACAGTAAAACACGTCTATTGATTTATTGATTGACCTAACCATCAAATAACATGTTCACAAACTTTAAACATCTACTCACAAATGTAAAATTATTCAGAATATGTTTCACAAAGTTCAGATTGACCAGAAAACTTGAATCACATTACTCAAATCAAACCATGATTAATTACACTAACTACAATGTTCCTGCCCATAATCAACATGTCATCTCTGGTGTTTATGTGCTGAGCCACACCCACTCTCATTCAGCACCAATCACAAGTGTTCTAACAGGTCCTGCTCATGTTGTGGTTCTTTATCAAGCTGGAGGTTGAAGCTCCGCCCCCAAACAGCTTCTTCACCAGTTGGGTTAGTTCTCACTGCACAAATATACAGAACTACTTTCTGAAGCCCAACATTGTCTCAATATTGCTTCAGAGGCTGTAACTATATTTAGCAAAATTTGATCAAGAAATGTGAATTTATATTTATTTCTATGGACTGGTGCTGGTCCAGTCAGGTGCTAAAACCAGTGCAGAAGAAGAGGACCCAACAAGAAAACAAAATGAAATCAACATCAATCAAAGCAAGAGCATGAATGGATGAAGCTGATGAAAACCTCTCATTGATTGTTTCTTATATTAATATAATGAACATTGAATACTGTCTCCTCATTGGTCAACATACAATGACTCAACACACCTGACTGACCTAGCCCTCAGAACGTTCAAGTAGAAAATTACATAAAATACAAAAACAGGTCAAGTCAGCATATTAAAGGTTTTGTCAGCTGCTCGATCCCGCCTCCTCCAGATGAACATGATTTTGTTGTGTGAGTCAAACTCCGGAGCTTGTCCTCGTTTGTCTCCGTGTTCGGTCTCGTCCATGTCCTGAAGGACACAACCGGCTCTCACATGTTTCCTCACAATTTCCTGCAGTCGCTCTGCTGATCTCTGGATCATTTACTATTTGTCATCAATATCAGAGTCGGGAAACAGCTGTGCCACAGTTTAATCTCAGCTGGCAACTGTCTGTTGAAGGTCTCACAGCACTGCCTGAGGTTTACCGAAACACAGCACCATCATTTTCCACAAGGGGACAATGAGGACAGGGGGGTGCCATGCAATCCCCAAAATATGAAAAGTATAATGTTCATTTTGTTTACTCCATGATCAGGACCAAGATGTTACAACATGTTAGAACATTAGCAACACATATCTGTACAAGCTAATTTAGTTAAGGTAGCTTAGTCAGATCAAGTGATCCGGACAAAGGTTTTTCTAATGTAACCCTAACCCACTATTACGTTTAGAAGTCAGCTTAGCTAAGGTAGCTAAAGTGAGAGCTAGTTATTAGGACCAATATTAGCGCTAATGAAAACACACATACTCCAACTCTCGCCGTATGTACATAGTCATAAATGTTATGTTGATGGTCTGTCTTTTTCGAGGTCTTTCTATATATATGTTTCACTTGTCACTGTACTTCAACAATAAATAAATAAATAAATATATATGTACACACACTGATTAGAAAAACATAAGACACTTCAGTCACTACAGATCTTGATGAATTGTTGTTTCTCACATGTGACTGAAATCCCAAGTTGATTTCACAGAGCGGGGGGGGGGGGGGGGGGCACGTGTCAATCAGAAGCTCCCATTGGAATTACATGACAAGATCAATAACATAACATTCTGACCAGAATTGTGTTGAGGATATAAATAAGACAATGTTCATGATTGTTATCAAATTATGCTTGTGATGTATTCAAGCAACAATGCGTGCTTAAAATTTTTTTTGTTACCAAGCATCTTTTCTTTGTCCTACATTAAATACAGATACATTTTTATTGATCCCAAACACATGCAATACATCATTTGTCTTCTGCTTTTGTCCCATCTGGTGAACATCACAGGACACACAGAGCAGTAAGGTGCCTTGCTCAGGGGCACTTAGACAGTGGGGGTAGGGAGAGTGCTCTTTGGACTTTGGAACAGATCCGGGTGTTGTCCTGGCAGGTATGTTGTGTTCTCATCGCGAGGAATCGAACCAGCGACCTTCCAGTCCGATGTCCGTAACTTTCTGCCCATAGTCCAACTATTCTGCCTCTAGTCCACCGCCTCTCCATCAAACATCACTTGATGATCTAGAACAGCTCATTTCTCTAAATGTGGAAATATGCATTGAGAGTAAAACCAAGATAAACTAAAGAGATGAGAACCCTAACACTAACCCTAACCCAGACAGTTCCTCTACACACAGTTTGTCTCTGAGAGTTTAAACTGACCCATCATCAGTTTGCTCTGAGGAGATGATCTGTGATCTGCAGCCACTGGTTTCACCAACAAGAAGAAGACAATGGTCCATGATGAAGAGTCTCTGACCTGAGAGGACATTTGTTCCTTGAGTCGTCACAATAGAAAATTACTCTTATTGTTATTGTTGCTGTTGATTGAGTTTTAATACATTTTTCTAAATGTGATACACCTTTAATTGTTTTAAATCAATATTATGTGTTAATATTTAAGAAGGTTCTTTATGAAAGAAATTATACTTTGAAATGTTAATAGGAATTAATGACATTTCTATAAATAATATAGATTTTCTCATTCAGCATGTCAATTTGTTAACATTATTTAATTAACCTTAACCCCTGACCCCTTCAATTGGTAACATTGAGCTTGATATGGATAAAACAAGGTGATTTCGGTTTTTTAAAGCCTCATACAAGTGATCAGAGAATCAAATTCTTTTTTGGCCCACGAACACTAAAAGCTTTGCCAAGCCTCCTCTGAATGCTATGTGTGGTTAAATGATTACAGAAAGGTCAAATATGTTGACCTAATGTGTAAAGCAGATATCCGATCTGAGTCAAATCATTAAGGCACTACACAATAACTGCGCAAAAACATTTTATTAGCATGTACAGTATAACCGCAGATGCCTTTTTCAAACACTAAAGATTTGCTGCAACACAGTTTATATGTGACCTGAGATCCAGTCCTAACAGTCAGGTGATTGACAGGTGAATATCAGCAGCAGGTAGGTGATGACTTTAAAGCCAGTCTTCAATTAAAAACACTAGAGAACAAACTCTTTGTCTAAGTGTGTCAGGTCTGTTGTTCTGAACACGTGCTACAAACTGTTTTAGTCTAACATTCGTTTGAGGTCCTCACAGCTGCGACTGAGCTGCTGCAGAACCAGCATCAGGATGAGAAGCTCCTCAGGTTCCTTGTAACATGTTTGTGTCTCTGGGGTCCAAGTCCTTCAGCTCCATCTTTGCATCTTCTCCTGCGTCTCTCTGCCGGTGTCTGAAAAACACAGATGATCATTTTAATGTCAAATCTAAAACTCAAAAGCACCTGTCTCTTTTAAATTGCAGCCGTTGAACCAACTTATTTGAAATCTGTTTACTTGTTTAAAGGGAAATATACTAACTCAAAATCCATAGTCAAAATATATATGTGCTAACTTAAACGCAAACCCTGACCCTTTACCCCCATGTATGTATTTTGTATTAATGTCGGGTGAAATTAATTAAACTAAATGTTCATTTACAGACTGTTGAGAAATCTTGACTGTGACTGGTTGGATTCATTTTAAGTTACTAAACCGTGTGAGAGAGGAAACAGTTCTAAATAAAAGCACCCGGCCTGGCTGACACATACAAAGCATAGACTGTAAATGAAGTTGGATGAACTTGAACAAACATCAGTGAGATAAGAACGACCTCAAATGACAGAAACAATCTTTAACATCTAGTTTTTTAGTTTGGTGCATGTCCCATCGGCTAATATGGAGGAGGAGGGGCTAATGACCTATGCTGCAGCCAGACACCAGGGGGAAACTGAGCTGCCACGTCTCTGGCCAATGAGAGTTCAGGCAAATGATGGAGTGTAGCCCTCGTTTAACCATTATAGATCTGATGACTTCAGATCAGCTCTGGGGGTTAGGACGAGTCCTGGCTGGCTCTTCCGATGCGTACCTTCCCTCTTCCACATCCATGATGTTTTCGGGTAAACGGATATTAAGCGTCTCCGGGAGCAGGAAGACCAAGCTGCCACTGACAATTCCAGTCCCGGCGAAGATCAGTGGCGGCAAAAGAAGCCAGACGTCCTCCAGCAGCATGATCATGGGAGCCAGGGCGCTTCCGATCCGACAGAGACAGGAAGTGTAGCCCAAACCACACTGCCTGTCCAACAAACACAACCAGCATCAGGTTTAGTGTCTCAGAGTCTCCTGAACATTTCTAACACTCGACACCCTCCTATGTGTGTGTAGTGAAGTGTGCTGCTCCTCAGAGATGCTACACTGGTTAAGACAAATGTTTGAATCGACATCAAGGCTACGTCCACATGTGTTTATGTTTTAAAGGTATCGCTCTTACACCCGGTGAAGTTTTCCAGCCTCTAATTCTTTTGTAGCCCTTCAATGATGGTGTCGTTATAGTTCGAAAACTACAGGTTGTGTTTGATTGAGACGGCCATATTCTCTTCCTGATTGGTTTTTATCAGTCACATGACTCGACTAACAGCGGTGAGTACAAAGCGTCTCTGACACTTCCTGTAACTGTTCCACCTTTTCGTCGCTCAGAGAAAAGAAATTCCTGCTCTGACTTTTCACCATCAGAGTTAAAACACTTATCGATTTAAAACACGTCAGTGAGGACAGAGCCTGAGTGTGTAAAAGCTTTAAATATATATGACATTTAAAATAAAAAGAATTATTACTCTATATGATTTATTATTGTCTTTGTCTAATTTCCAGGTGCAGGTTCTACCTGAGGGTTGTCGGGTAGAGCTCTGCTGTGTAGAGGAAGGCAGTGGTGAAAGCCGCCTCAGAGAATCCCTTCGCCACCACAGCGATGCAGGTGCGAAGCACAGAGAACTCTGAGAGAGAAGCAGGTCAAGCAGATGGATGTAAGTTTATTTCATGAAGCCTTAAACCTGAAAATGTCTCATTCACTGTACTTGAAGTGATGTAACCTAAAGGTATGGCTGTGTTTATTCCTATTAGGGTTCCAGTTATGATCAGAAACCACGCCTGGCCATTCCTGCGGCCGATCCAGTCCAGGACGAAGAAGCTGAGGATTTTGGCGGGAACCTCAATGGCGCCATAAATAAACTGTGTGAGGTAGATACTGACGCCGAAACCTGAGATCCTGAAGCTTATACCATAGTACAGGAAGGCAACAGCAAACCTGGGGGGAGAGCAGCACAGTCAGTGTGAGCGCAGCCTAGTGGTCTACAGGCGACATTTTCTTAACCCAGATTTTTGTACCAGAATAATCCGGAACAGAGGGTGATCTTCCTCAGCTGCGGAGTTTTGACCAAATCCAGGTACGAGGGTTTCTTCTCAGCTCCTTCAGACACGGTCACTTTCCCCAAAGCCTAAAACACAACAGTCAAACATTGAGACTTTATATTGAGTTCAAATCATCACTTATCTGTTTTAACAAGCTGCCTTCATATCCAGAGTCCAGAGTAATGCCTCCTGCAGTTCCTAACCCTTTTGTTAGGAGTGTGTGAGAGGTAATGTGTATATAAACCCTGCCTTATTAATTAGACAGTGGCGTGATGGGTTGTTAAGTTGTCAAATTCACACAACATCAACTGAAGATGTTAGAAGACGTGAATGTATTTAAGAAGTAAGTTATTTTATAAGATAATTATTTAATCAAAGCATTTTTTCATTTAATACATATTTAAACTAATTTCATCTGCCTTCCAGTTCTGACCTTCAGACTTGATGTGCGTTATGGAAAGTCCTCAGGTCGACAGAAAGTGTATTCTGTCAAATTAATGCTAAATAACTGTGCAGCCAAACAACATAGAAGAAATTTGTATTTTTTTTAACTTGGACGTTTAAGTAAGATTAATGAATCAAATGTTTGTGTCGCCCTTATTTACAAATCCCAGTTTGTCTCAGTGATCTTAACAAGTTGTGACATCATCTGTTCTATAGAAACCTCAGAGGGAGCAGCATGTGGGAAAAACAGGTCTAAGAACAACAAGTCCGTTTCTTCATCTTCATCTTTTGGTCCTCACACCTAATAATTGGTTGATGGTTTATGCAAATGTCAACAAGACAGATTGATTAACTTCAACACTGAGTGAATATTGACTGTGAAGCCCAGTCGCTCATCAGCTGTACCTCAGTGTTCAGTTTGGAGGTTTTCTTGCCGTTCATCGCCGCACACTGAACCAGATGCTTCTGAGCTTCCTCCACTCGGCCGTTGGCCAGAAGCCAGCGAGCCGACTCCGGCAGCCACCTGGATACAGGCAGATGCTTTTAAAAACACAGATATTTGGTGTCAATGTGGAGCCTCAAAACTCCTCCTCATATCCGCCTTACCACCAGGAGACGATGGCAATGATGCAGGGCGCCGTCACCGCCAGCGTCAGGTGTCTCCAGTCTCGAATGAAGTAGGCCAGCAGCGCCAGGAACATGTTGCCCACGCTCCAAGACAAACTCATGACAGTGCCAGTGAACGTACGGTGCTTCACGTCCGTCCACTCAATACCTGAGCACGTGGACAGGGACAGACATGAGGTCAGTACAGACGTGGTTCAGGTTAGATCCCTTTGATCATGAAGAACAGACCCATGATAAGAATGAACTGGGAACATGTGTGCTCTCCACGTGAAGACCAGTATTATGAGCGCTCTGTGTGGTGGTGATAAAATAAAACCTTTTTGTGGTTAAGACCCTGAAAACGAACAGTTAGCTTCAGTTTAACAAGATGAAATAACAACAATATGCATGTGCAGCTTTTATTCATGATGCTGTTATGTTAAATATGAATGAATTCAAGCTGTTAAGGACCACACCTTATGAGAGCAGGACGTACTGATTTTACCTTCAGGTTTTCTAATGCTTTCACTTCAAACAGCTCATACTCAAATAGCTCCTGCTTGTGCGCTTGCACTCACATGTGCTCCAGCTCCAGCTCTTCTCCTGGTGCTCACACTGCTTCTTTGCATGTGAAAAAAATCGGCCAGCAGATGTTTCATGTGCACAGAAGTAGTGTGAGGAGCCTGGAGCACACAGTTTGGACACAAGCACGGACCATCTGAGGGTAAGTGCAGTGCTTCGAGTGACAGAATACAACTTTAGGTGCTCCTAAAGTTGTGGCGGATCTAATATTTTGACTTTAGATCTGCTGTTTTTTCAGATATTTGACAGGGACGGGAAAACAACAAGCGATGCTTCCGGGACAAACACAGTGTGCAGAATTCAAGTGGAAAAGAAAGTTTGACGAAGCCTGTCTTGCTCTTGGGTTCACTGTGAATGCAGTCGGAGATGAGCAGAGACCCGTGTGTATTTTATATCTGAAAACTCTGGCAGCTGACAGTATGAGACCTAAGAAATTAAGAAGACATTTCGAAACATTACACCTCAGTCGCCTTGATAAGCCACTCCAGTTTTTGATGAATATCGTCAGCAGGAACAAAGTTTTATAAAAAGCTGTGCATTGCAAAACAGTCACCTGGCTGACCAGATCAGTGCATTCAGCCGAAAGCTTGAGATGTGGGGCAGGCGACTTGATCAGGGAAATACTGATTTCTTTGAGGATGCTGAGTTTGCTGAAAAAAGCCACCACAGTGATTTCATGTCTTAAGGAGCACATCTCTTCCCTGAGAGGATTCTTTCAAATGAACTTCCCAAACAACAGCGCTTAGTATGACTGGGTGAGAGATCCATTCAATGCATCCCCACCTGCTGATTTCAGACCAGCTCAATGAGATGTCTGACTCCAGTCTGAGGCTGAGATTTACAGCACAGACACTGAGTGACATCTGGCTCGGTGTGGAGAGGGAGCATCCACTCATAGGGCAGAGGGGATTCTGCTTCCCTTTACCACATCCTATCTCTGTGAGATTCGGCTGTTTCTGCTGTTGCCTCACTGAAAACAAAGTACAGATCAAGGCTCAACATTGAACATGACTTAAGAGTGGCATCATCGAGGCTGTAACCCTGTTTGGAAAAGATGTGCAGCACTAATACAGTTGATTGACTTGAGTTCTCACATAGTGACTTGCTCATCTTTCTTGCCTTGTATCTGCATATGTTCTTTTTGGTTACAGATTGAACTTTTTAAACTTTGTAACAAAGTGATTATAATGTTACATATGTTTTATCTGTTTTTGAAAAAGAACAGACTGATGTAGCAAAGTAGTTTGAAAAAAAGTTTATTATTTTCAAAGTTCTAAAGTGTGTATGTTATCTCAATACACAAGTTAAACTCCAAAGTGGGGCGTGATAAAAGTTTGAGAACCACTGGGTTAAGCTACAATTCCAGGAGGCCTTTATATGTGGGAACGATTCATGTGTTTATCAATTTGTGTGCATCTAGGGGAAACATTTGTGCTGTTGTTGTGCAGTGAGTTATTGATCTCTTACCGAGGACAACTCCGATGATTGACAGCCCGCTGAGGGCCACACCACACAGCGCTCTGGACAGGGCGAACATGATGTAGGAGGTGGAGAAGGCCGAGGTGAATCCCAGCATGGTGGCGGCAATTAAAGCCACCAGAAGCATCGACTTCCGACCAAACCTGCAAGATAAACAGTTTAAAGAGCTTTGAACACATCACATGGACGTCATGTGCACAGAAAGTTTTGCTTAGAAGTATTTCCACCCCAGGTTTTTAGCCTCAGCTCTGAATTAAAGGTCAATCTGGAACTTTAAGGTGCCATCTGTAAGTTCTGCTGTTGATACATGGCTGCTAGTCCCATCAGGTGTCTATTGTCTGGTTCCAAGAGAAGAGGTTATAATGCGTCCACTGAGCAGCGTCCACTCAAGACACCATTTCAAATGGTGTCTTGAAATTAAATCAATAAATCATTGATTCAATAAATCATCATCATCGGTTTTACTCTGTATGTTTAAAACACATTTATGTATTTCCTGTTATATGTTAACTACATAAAATTAAACTTAGCTGTTAGCCTGTGTGGCTGCTAATTGTGCATTCATGTGTTGGTGTAATATTTCAGAACATACTTTCTGTGTTGCAGAGTTCCTGACCTCATTACTCATAAACTAACTAACATAATTTTACAATCCGCTCTAAATGGATGCATTTAATATAAAGTGGCACTTACTTATAGCACTCTGTAGTTTAGCTTTTTTTTTTGAAGAAGAAGAAGAAGAAGAAGAAGAAAAAGAAAAAGAAGAAGAAGAAATTGTATTTTCATGATTCTTGTTGTTGTGGGTTTGTTCCCTCTGGGTTGATGCACTTATTGTGAGTCGCTTTGGATAAAAGTGTCAGCTAAATGAAAATGTAATGTTAAATTTACTAACACTACATGGCTGCCTATGTCGTACCGCAGTATTCCATTTGAAGTGAGCTATAGTGATAGTAACTTACAAACAGCTAATTTGTATTTGCTTTGTTTGATCAAGAGCTCCAGAATCCGCCACTCAATGAACCTTTAAAAAGTTTAATTTACTCTAGATTCAGAATTATGACGTTGAAATTCATAAGAAATGGGGAAAGTCCATCTGCTGATGGTGATCATGTGATTGGCCAGTACAGAGGACTTTGAAGAGGCCTTTCTTGCTTGTCAGCCAAAGATGAGTGTTTGCAATAAGATTCTGTGACAACAAAAATCTTCATTATATGAAATGGACATTAACAAAGAATGTGGATGTCTAGAAAGCTTCTGAGATTCTGCCTTTACCAGATCGAGGAGCAGCTCCTGTGAAAACTTGATGAACTTTATCAAGAATCATCATGATCTTGTTATTTTGTCCCAGACTCCCTCGGACCAAACTGAGCATTTAATTTGAGCAATGAGGAATATTGTGGGTAATCAGTGTGTGTATGTGTGTGTGGTTTTGTGTGTTTGTTTGTTTGTTATCTGCAATCAATGGGCTTATTAGATAACTGACATTTTGGGCTTATTCAATTAAGAGTCACATGCAGAATCTTGAGTTGTTACAACACACACTCGTTTGAAGAATACAATTTGAGTATTCGAATGAATCCGTAGAGTTTTGCTGCCTTGCTCAGAAGAAAGATTGTGAGAAGAAATTTCCATTTTGATGCAACTGCTAAAAAGTTTTATGAAATCTGTCAGTTTTAATAATCAGGATCTAGAGAAAATCGAACACATCCACTGTGCTAAGGTTGTGTGATTCATCAACGCAATCACACAAGGAAGGAACAGCAAAGGTTCTAGTGTTGCTGTTGCTTATGTCACAGACGTCCACCACTCGTATTCTGTACATCGTCACATTAATAAGATCACATGTGTCACATGCTGTAATCGTCAAGCAACACTTTCTTCAAATTGCAGCTCTTCTTTTCAGAGAGGGAGTGAAGTCTTGATACCCTTTTCACAGTCATGCTACATTGGTTGTGTCCTTAACTAAACTTCCCTCCATCTTCATTGGTCACATGACCAGAGGAGTGGGAGGGTTCAAGACTTTGAGAACTCACCTGTCAGAGAGCTGTCCAAAGAGAATGGCTCCGAGCGTGACCCCGAGGAAGAAGTATGTGGCGAGAGCTTGATTCAGCCGTTTGTTGTCACACACCAGATCCCACTGTGGAGAGACGGGTTAGTGTCAGGGTTAGGTTAGGGTCAGCTGATGGACCGTTACTGACTGTCCATCAGCTGACCCTGATGGCGCCCTTGCTTTTATGACGACAACGCTCTCTGAGAATTGAAGTTTGTAATAAAGTGAAGGGTTAGGGTTAGGGTTAACCTAACCCTAACCCTAACCCTTTATTTGCTTGTCTGTAACTCAGCTGTCAGTTTTGTTTAAAAACTGTATCAACGATGTGTTTAAAGAGAGAAGTTTTCTTGGAGCACCATCTAGTGGATATTAGTTGAACTGCAGGTTAAGAGGCTTTTCATTCCAAAATCAAGTCTTTATTTTGTGATGTTCACTACATTGTTATCAAATCTGTTTAATGTCAGGGAAACTTCCTGGACTCGTTTCATGCTGGGTTTCACTCACATCAACTGACATGTTGTTTAAGCTACAATAAATGAGTTACATTTTACGTCAGTGATTAATAAACATTTTCTAGAATGATATAAAACCCTAATCCTATAATTCAAATTCAAGAGGAGACAAGAACACAATTCTTGAATAGGATTAAAAATTTAAAATAGTCGTTAGTTCAACAGAGAGTTCATGTAGCATCTCCTCACCTCGGTAGCGGTTGTGGAGCTAAACTGCGACCTGTCGTAGATCCATCCATGTTGACAAGGTGCTGTCCTGTTTCCCTGGCTGAGGTCGAAGGTCAGCGGGGGGTCATAGACTCTACAGGAGCTGACAGAGTTTTCATCCTGTACTTCGGGGGCCTGGTTTGTGTCCTCCAGGGTCCCAAGGGCACAGCGGTGTGGAGGAGTGGCAGAGATGAAGTTGTGCAGGAGGAAGTGGAGGGGGAGGATGGCTCGGGGGAGGCAGAGGAGAAACAGCACCAGGAACTGGAACTTTGAGAAGCCGCCAACTTCCTCCAGGATCTCGTCAAACCTCATGGTGACAAGATGGAAGAAGAGAGATGTGCGTCTGAAGAGTCACTGTGTGTTAGAGGAACATTCATCGACTCTCTGAACTCTGACTCTCCGACCGGCGCTTTCTGCTCTGCTGTGTCTCTCTCTCACTATCTGTCTCCGACTGCACAGAATCAGCTTCTTATAGAGAGAGAGAGGGAGGTACTTGGCTGTGTGTGTGTCTGTGTGATTCTGTGTGTGAACAGATCATTTCTCTTCAGCTCATTCACGCTTGTGTCACAACACACCGCAGATGGAGTATTAAGATGTGGGATTCAAACTTTAACAAAAGGCTCGCAGTCTTTCTGTTTGTTTTGTTTTTGTTTTTAATTAACTGCAGAGACTGTTAAAAATAGCTCCTCCTGTTGGTGATATCATAACAACACGTTCCTGTAGAATCATGCTGTAAAACATCAGGAGAATACGCACACTTCTCACTCATGAGGCGGTGCAGGTTCTGGTCCAGGCTCTGGTCATCTCACACCTAGACTACTGCCAGGTGAATGAAGGATGAGGAGGAAACAAGGCTTCAGCGATGTCTGATCAGCCTATATAGATTCTGTTGATCTGTGATCTCTGAGCTGAACTGAAACCAGTATCACACAGATCACCCAAACACAAGCTTATAATAATAATTCTGTTGAATTCTACAGATTGAGGTCACTACAGCCGTCTCTGAATTTAGTAATCCTGCAGTTTTGGGTGATTAAAATATGAACAGACATGAAGTTGCCTCAAATGCATAGAGGGTGTTTTTTTTATGCCTCCACCGTTGAATTGGATGTTTTATTATTTCAGGCTCCGTTATTTGTCTCGTCTTCGCCCTCACACATTGTGTTATCCACAGCAGCAGCAGCAGAGGATCAGTGTGTTTAGTTTATTAACCACATCACTGCTGTTCCATAAAATGTCTCTTCACCTCCACCTCACTAACAAACACCTCATGTCAGTTTCACAAAGTTTTGCTTCCTCTTGTCATCGTTTGATGCCGTGACTCTGTCAGGACTCACGTTGGAAACCCATTGGTCAGCAGCATCATTTTATATTCATGAGGTGCTTTGCATTGACCATTAATGGCTGAGAGTGGGTTTGTGGAGGGCGGACTTGAAGTTTGAATGTTTCCAGGTGGACTGTGATTTAAATGGGAACATTGCGTTCAGGTGTACGTACGAACAGGGTTAGAGTTAGAGTTCGACCCAGAGCAGTGGAATCAGAGTATCTACAGCAAAAGTGTTGCATGATAAAACAGTGTTAATGTCTCAGTTAAGTCAGTTAATGAACATCACACATGAACTTTTGGTAATCTTGGATTTGGAGGATTTAAAAGAGATGATAAAAATCATATGTGGAATTGAATTTACACCATGTACAAGTTATTTCTATCAGAGCTCTGTCATGTGCAGACACAGTGAATGTGGTGAAGGTTGCAACAAATTTCTGCTTCGACAACCTCAGTCATGTGAATGATCTCACAATCCCCACAGAGTAATTAATTTTAATCCAATAATCCTTTATCACATTAATACAACTTCAAACTCACACAGATTCCTCGATTCTGCTGATGTTGTTGCATCTTTTAATGATCCTGAGATCTCAGAGTTATGCTTAATACTTTCCGTGGTGGATCAGGATCTTTGCACTCATTGATAATCATCTGTTCCTGAGGCTGAACCTCAGGTCATCTCCATGGACCATGTTTCACTGTATCAGGTCAGGCTTGTCAGAGTGAAATGCATCTTCCTCTCTAAATCGCTAATCGACCGTGACGTCAGGCTGAAATATGTCCATTGTGTTTCCTGTTAGCTATGGAATTTATTCTGCTAGTATTTTTTACTGGTTTCATTTCAAAGCTGCTGGGGATCTGATATCAACTCTGATGTGTGGATCGGAGCTTCAGCTGCTTTTAAACATTAGATGATCCTCAGAGATAAAGTTAGGAGAATATTTTAGTTGCTTCCACCAAGGAGGCTTCACCACTGGTTTGTTTGTTAGCAGCATTCCACAAATCTACTGAACAGATTCCCAGTAAGCTTGGTGGAAGGATATGAAACGGGTCAAGTGACATAAGTTTGGTTTGGATCTGGATCGGGGGGCAGATCGACATTTTTAAACATTTGACAGATTTTTCAGATAAGATTATATTGATGCAGATGAAATGTATAGGAAACATTTTGAGACTGAGTTTGTGTCTTTGTTTGCTGCCGTTTGAATCAGAATCAGAATCAGAAGTATTTTATTGCCAAGTAGGTTTACACCTACAAGGAATTTGCTCTGGTTATTGGTGCTTACAATGAACATAGAAACATAAAACGCAATATATACAACACACATAGGAAAAGCAATAAAAAATAGAAAACCAGTATATATTTACTCACTGTTTACTTCTTATTTACTCACTTTCTTTATACAAAGTAGCATTTATTTTGACATAAACATTTCTGAATAAAAATATATGAAAGATAAAAGATATAAAAAGTGAAGTAAAAAGTTAAATGCAAAATGCAACACAGTAAACAGTGTCCGATTGCAATATGCAATGTAATACAGTATAATATAATATGAGATAATGTGTTAATTGATTATAGCAGACCACCATTGTAGTTCAATGAAGAAAAGTTTAAATTACCAACAGGTTAGGGTTAGGGTTAGTAAACCGCCCGACCAACCTTAACATGTCTAGAAAGCACTTTGACATATTAAAAAAATAAACAATGAACATGTACTAGAGTTTTTGAAGAAGAATGGCTGAGACCTGATGTTAAAACATGAGCAACGCAGAAGAAAAGTGAATTGTAATTTTCTGCTGCAGCGGATGTGAATAAACCACTTGATTGAAGACAGAAGGACACATTGTTTGCTGTTTGTGTTTTCTTTATGCGGTTGTGAAAAAATGTCCATTTGTTCCGGTTTGGGGAAGCTGTGTCTCCTCTGACTCCTGTAACTAATGCAGTTGGACATGGTTTTTGTTTACTGCTGCTGAACGATGGTGTCTAAAGTTCGAGAGTTTATCTGAAAGGCACTTTCTGGTAAAGTAGGTCTTAGGGTTAGGGTTAATAGGTTTTCACTTGTGCAAACCAGTGTGGTCTCACACACTAAAGTAACTTTTTAATTTGAAAGCTCCAGGGTTGTTTTTTAGTCTGAATGGGCATAAACAGAGATGACAGCCTAACCACTACTGGTTTCCTACATGAACCAACTCCTAATATTCTCACAACAGTAGTGGCTGCTAATCAATATAAATGTATTTATTTTTCTTTCATAGATATTCTGAAAATTGTGTGTTGAACTTTGTTTGTCCAGGCAGTAATGCGCTGATTCCTTTTTTAAATCAGAACTTTATACCAGATAGTTTTAGGGTCTCTGACTGAGATTTAGTCTGAAACATAATTCTGAAGAAAAAGCGATGGTGAATTTACACATGAAGATAAACTGTTGCTTTGACACATTGAGGGAACTCCAGGAATAATCAACTCTAATAAATAAATGAATACATAAATAAATAAATAAGAAACATGAGCAAAGAAGAAATTAACTGATGCTTTGGAGAAGTGTTCTTTCTTGTTTTAATGAATGAGTGCAGCAAAGTTAATGGCCCGGAAAACATAAATGACTCCACATTGATATATATCAGTAGATGTAAAAGTGCCACAGCTGCATTGATGTCAGAGCTCTCACTCATCTGTAAGAAATTATTTATTTTCAGTCTATGATGATGAATTGAAATATGGGAATTGATTGATGTCTGAGCCGCGGTAGTAAAAAAAGGTAAAATGGTTTTGTATTTAGAAAGTGCTTTCCTGGTCTTGATGACTCAAAACTCTTTACAGTTTTACATTCACACACCATTCATACAGAGCATCTATTAGCAGCACTGTGTTGTCCTTTGAGCGGCAAGTCTGGGTTCAGCATCTTGCCCAAGCACACTCCGGCATGCAGATGGGGAAGACTGGGGATCAAACTCCCGACCTTTAGGTTGGAGGACGTCTGCTCTAGCCTTCAGCCACAGCCGCCTGTCGCCACTGTGAAATAACCAACATTCACATTAAATACTTCTTTCAACGATTGTTGATTGGATTTTAATTGATGATATCGGAAACCAATAAAGGTCCAGTCCTATCGATTTGCTCTTCTGACTTTAAGTTAAATCTTTTGACAAATTTTTCTGACACCACAAGCTTGGACAAATATTATAGGGAGTTGAAAGGGCTGCAGTGCCCCCTAGTGACAATGTGCTATACTTCAATCCCAGTTTTTTTTATATAAATCAATGTTTTTACTAGTAAATTATGATCCATTTATAGTAAATGAGACCATAAAACACAGCATGTACAACAGCCTGATTAACAGCTCGGACCATCCAATGAGTGCAGGTGTGGGTGGGATGCAGTGTCCTTGAGCTGGACCAAATGTCAAACTGAGGCAGTTCACAAACTAACATCAACAACAGATGTCTGACCTATTGTAGCTATTGGAGGTCAAAGATGTTGAACAGGGAAATTAGCACAGCGAGCCTTGACAAAAAAATCTGCCGTCACAAGTCTCGACATGACTGCTGATCCGCTGACAACAGTCTCATGCTCTGAAACGTGAAATTAGTGAAATTTCACGTTTCAACTTGATAACTTGAAAAACCCTGGTTCGATTCCCCCCGAGGCATGTGTGTTAAAGTGGTGCCTTGGGGGGCCTGAGTGGACCCAGGCAGCATGGCTGGTTGTAGAGGGAAAAAACAAAGGGGGGAGGGGAAAAACGGGGGAGCTGAGAAAGAAGACTTCATGAGAGGGAAATTTAAACTGATTGTCGGGTGGGTGTCCTATGAGTATACTTAATTGTCGTTGAGGCCTGTTGGCGTGATTGTACCTAATTTAAAAATCCATAATTTTTCTGTCCAATGGTCCAATGGTCTTCTGATTCTAGACCAGAGATTATAAGATTATTGACGGAGTGGAGCTGAAAATGGTTAATGAGGGGGGTGGTTAACTTGCCTTCCCCAATGTTATATATGTGTTGTTTTAGTCGGGTGAGTATGGAATGTTTAGTTTCGCCAATGTAGTGTTTATTGCATGTGGTGCATGTGATAATGTAAATGACGTTGGATGTATTGAGCGAGAATGTGCCGAGTGTGGGAAATGCTGTTTTGCTGTGGGGGTTGGAAATGAATTTTCTATTTTTGTAGTGTGTACTGTATTGTGTTTGAATGGGGGGTCTATTGTCTGTGTATTTGGATTTTATAAGGAGGCTATGAAGATTTTGATTTTTCCTATAGGCGGAAATTGTATTATGATTGTAGAAGGCTGGATGTACTGTTTGGGTGTGAGAGAAGTTTTGTTTGATAAGGCTATGGAGTCTGGTTGTTTGGTGCGAGAATGTAGAAATAAATGGTATTAATATGGGTTTGATTTCAGGGTTGTTGGTGAGGTGATTGGTTCTGGTCTCGGTGTGGGGGTTAGATTTTTGGAGTTATCTCGATGACTCCCCCCGCTTCATCCAACGACTGGGCGGTTTGGAATAGGGAGCCAAAGGCAATGCACTGGCCCACGCACGTCATCAATACTCCCCCTTCTTCACATATCCCCTTTACCGAATTGGTTTTAAACCGTAGTTTTAGTGTAATAGCTTTTTTATTCGTTTTTTTTAGGGTTAGGGTTAGGGTTAGGGTTAGGTGAAAACGGTAATATCCGTTGACCCGACAAGTCAGGTCAAACGTTATGCACGGGCCTCTCCTGGGACTGGGGTGCCCCTCACTTGGTAAAATAACCATAAGTATCCACTAATCATGTTGCAGCAACACACTGATTTTTTACAGGTATGTGAAGCATGCTGGGGTAAAAAAACCGTAAGTATTGTCTAATAATGTCGTAATAACACACTGATTTTTACAGTTGTGTTAGACATGTTGTCATTACAGCTAAATAAACATCCAATGAACTATATACAAATTTACAAATATGTCTTGAGTCTCTCCGCTCAGCCGAGGGAGGGTAAATGGCTTAGTCAGGTAAGTACAATTTGTCATTTTTGCTTAAAGTCCGGAGGCCCTGTCGCGACGTTTCGAAATTTGTTTATCTTCATCAGGCTAGGGCAGGTAAGTAGGTCAGGTCGAATTAAGAGGTAAGTCATCCCAATGGTGTGTCTCTGGGAGAGCTTGTCCCTGATCTTGCTCCATGAGGCATTTTGTCTTGTCTGAGACTGGCCAAGGAGTTGCAATCATTTATATAGCCCATCTAGCTCCTCCCCCTGGTGAAGTTTCCTTGTCCCTCCGAATCACAGCACTCCAACAAGCACTCATTCCCATACTCCTTTTCCATCAATTCCATTAAAATAGGCTCCAATCACACACCTATAGGGATCTCTTGTCCTCTAAATATTAAACACAGTTGGGTGGGGTATACCAGGGAATAAATTGCCTTCTCTCTGAGGTCTTACTGCCTTTTTAGGTCTTTCTTCCTGTACTATACTTGCCCAAAATTAAAGAATTGCAAACCAACTGGTTGTGGAAACTATGTTTTTGGTCAATAATCTCAAAGGACTTAGGTGAGATGTCTCAGGTCACTTGTTCTGTCCAGGGGTCAAAGGTTAGGTTTAGGTAGGGGGTCCCTATGGTTAGGGTTAGGGTAGTGGGACCCTGATTAGGGTTAGGGTTAGGGTTAGGTAAGAACGGTAATATCCGTGGGTTAGGGTTAGGGTTGGGTTAGGTTTAGGGTTTAGGATTCAGGGGTTTGATTTTTGTGGCACTGGCCTACTGACCTATTTCGTTCAAACCGGTTAGGGTTAGGGTTAGGTTAGGGTTAGGTGAGGGTTAGGTGAGGGTTAGGGTTAGGGTTAGGGTTAGGTTTGGGTTAGGTTTAGGGTTTAGGGTTCAGGGTTTTGATTTTTGTGGCACTGGCCTACTGACCTATTTCGTTCAAACCGGTTGGGAATTTGACAGTGTGGTGATAGTCAGGTTGGTAGAGTACAGCTCCACCATCCCGGGGACCAGGGTTCAATCCCCAGGCAGAGCACAGCAGTCAGGACCGTGGGGCAGAGAAAGGGGCAAGTCAGGACACTCCCCGGGCCTGTCGCAACTGGATGGTGTCATCATTCAGGCCCGTAGGCACAATGGTGTTCATTTTATGGATCCATAATTTTTCTGCCCTCTTTCTCTGCCCAACAGTCCATTGGTCGCTGCTCTCCAAACCTGAGATTATTAGTTTATTGGTGGGGTGTTGCTGGAAATGTTTGACCAGGTGGGTGGTTAATTTGCCTTCCCCAATGTTATACATATGTTGCTTGAGGCGTGTAAGTATTGTATGTTTAGTCTCTCCTATATAGTGTTTATGGCAGGTGGTGCATGTGATGATGTATATTACGTTACTAGTATTAAGGGAGAATGTGCCGAGTGTTGGAAATGCTGTTGTGCTGTGGGGGTTGAATATGAATTTTCTATTTTTGTAATGTGTATTATATTGTATTTGAATGGGGGGTCTATTGTCAGTATATTTAGATTTTATAAGAAGGCTATGGAGATTTTTATTTTTTCTATAGGCGGAAATTGTGTTATGGTTATGGAAAGCCGGATGTATTGTTTGGGTGTGGGAGAAGTTTTGTTTAATAAGGTTATGGAGTCTGGTTGTTTGATGAGAGAATGTAGATATGAATGGAATTAATACGGGTTTGATTTCAGGGTTATTGGGAGGATGATTGGTTGTGGTCTCGGAGAGAGGGTTAGGGTTATGGTTAGAGTTAGGGCCTAGGTTAGGGTTAGGGTTAGGATTAGGGTTTAGGTTCTGGGTTGAGTTAGGGTTAGGAGGGTTAATAGGGTTAGGGTTAGGATTGGGGCCTAGGTTAGGGTTAGGGTTTAGGTTCTGGGTTGGGTTAGGATTAGGATTGGGGTTAGGGTTAGGGTTAGGGTTAGGTGTGGGGAAAATAATCCCACCTCCTTTAAAAAGGTGGCGGGAAGTGCACGGTCCTTCACTCCAGGGGGCTCCCTGGTCCCCATTTGTCACAGGTCCTGTGCTCTCAAACTAATATAGAAGTTGTTACACAGTGTTATTTCACATATGTGGACTCTTAACTCTACGAACTATTTGAGAATATACATTTTTATGCTTCTTAAACCAACGAACTATTTACAAATATACATTTTTTGATGCTTAGGTCTCTCCGCTCGTCCGAGGGAGGGTTCGTTGCTTAGTCAGGTAAGTATAAGGTAAGTCAAATTTAGCTTTAGTCTGGCCCTGTCGCGACGTTTCGAAATCTTTTGTTTCTTCTTCAGGCAAGGGCAGGTAAGTATGTCAGTTTGAATTAAGTCATGTCATCCCAGTGGTGGTGTCAGTCTGAGACTGCTGGGACATCGCACCCACTTTTATACCCCATCTAGCTCCTCCTCTTTGCAGAATTTCCCATTTCTGAATTTGCCAGTTCCTTTGGCATCACAGTTTTACCTTTTTCACGAAACAATCCAATATGATTTCTTGTGTGGCTTCAATTAATAGCTCCAGTCAAATCTATTATAGGCCCATACTACACCTAGTTGGGTGGGGTCTTTCAGGGAATATTTGCCTTTTTCTGGTCATTCATCCTGTTTTTACTCTCCAATTAAAGCTAAATCAAACCAACTGGTGTGGAGTCTTCGTATAATCCTCACAATAAAGTTCTTGGGTGAAGTTAATACAGATAAAATGCCCTGCTTAGGGTTTAAGGGTTAGGTTCAGGCAAGGGGTCACCTGGTTAGGGTTAGGGTAGAGGGTCCCTGATTAGGGATATCATGACTCTATTCTCAAATTAGAGTTGAACGTCTGACTAAGAGTCATGAAAGCACAAGACTACTGGACTGAGGACCAGGAAGCGAGAACCTGGTGGAGGCACTGGCCGGTTAGGTTAGGGGAAATTAATCCCACTCCGTAGAGGAGGAAAGTGCACGGTCCTTCACACCAGGGGGCTCCCTGGTCCCCATATGTCACAGGTCCTGTGCTCACACACTAATACACTAGTTACTACACGCTATGATTATAGATACGTGGACTATTCAAACGAACTATTTACAAATGTACATAATTGAGGCTTAGGTCTCTCCGCTCGTCCGAGGGAGGGTTCGTTGCTTAGTCAGGTAAGTATAAGGTAAGTCAAATTTAGCTTTAGTCTGGCCCTGTCGCGACGTTTCGAAATCTTTTGTTTCTTCTTCAGGCAAGGGCAGGTAAGTATGTCAGTTTGAATTAAGTCATGTCATCCCAGTGGTGGTGTCAGTCTGAGACTGCTGGGACATCGCACCCACTTTTATACCCCATCTAGCTCCTCCTCTTTGCAGAATTTCCCATTTCTGAATTTGCCAGTTCCTTTGGCATCACAGTTTTACCTTTTTCACGAAACAATCCAATATGATTTCTTGTGTGGCTTCAATTAATAGCTCCAGTCAAATCTATTATAGGCCCATACTACACCTAGTTGGGTGGGGTCTTTCAGGGAATATTTGCCTTTTTCTGGTCATTCATCCTGTTTTTACTCTCCAATTAAAGCTAAATCAAACCAACTGGTGTGGAGTCTTCGTATAATCCTCACAATAAAGTTCTTGGGTGAAGTTAATACAGATAAAATGCCCTGCTTAGGGTTTAAAGGTTAGGTTCAGGCAAGGGGTCACCTGGTTAGGGTTAGGGTAGAGGGTCCCTGATTAGGGATATCATGGGTTAGGGTTAGGGTTAGGGTTAGGTTTAGAAGATCTATCTCGATGACCCCCCCCGCTTCGTCCGACGACTGGGCAGTTTGGTCTGGGGAGCCAAAGGCAATGCACTGGCCGACGCACGTTGTCAATACTCTCCAGTCTCACATATCCCCTTTGTCGAATTTGGTTTTAAACTGTAGTTTTAATTTAATCCCTATTTTATTCGTTTTTTGTAAGTTAGGTTAATTTGTTTTTTTTAACAAAAGTAATTTTTTATTTGGTAGGCTTTGGTTTTCTTTTTTGTTCTTGTCCTGCATTGAAGTTTTAAGGATTTGTTTTGATTTAATGTTTTTCTTTTTTTTGTATTGTTTTGTAAAAATCAATTTGGACTATTTTTGGTTATTTTCTGTTTTTCTAAATCTATATAAAAGGTGACACATCATCAGTAGTGCACCTCAGGGTCATTGGGTGTTTCGGCCATTACCACCAGACACCCTCTCCCAAGGATGGCCCCGCTGAGGTTGATCAAACCCCAGGGTGTGTCCCACTAAGTTTATAGTAAGTCTAAGGTAATTTTAGAAAGGATTATTAGTTTCGTTTTTAGGGATCAACCGATTTCGGGTTAGGGCTTCTAACTGATGTTTTTTTAGGGTTAGTTTCTTTAGGTCCAGAGGTTGATGGTTTAGGGTTTAAATGGTTAGTTTAAGGGTTAGGTTTAGGGTTAAGGGGTTAGGTTTTTTAGGCGTAGGATTGAACGGTTAGGGTTAGGATTAAGGTCATGTATAGGCCTAAGGTTGAACGGTTCGTTTTTAGGGTTAGGTTTAGGGCTAGGGTTAAGTGGTTAGGTTTAGGCGTAGGGTTGAGTGGTTAGGGTTAGGATTTTAGGGTCATGTCTAGGCATAGGGTTAGGTTTAGGTTTAGGTTTAGGTTTAGGTTTAGGGTTAGGGTTAGGGTTTAGGGTTAGGGTTAGGGTTAGGGTTAGGGTTAGGGTTAGGGTTAGGGTTAGGGTTAGGGTTAGGGTTAGGGTTAGGGTTGGGTTTGGGTTTGGATTCAGGGTTCATGATTATGATTTGTTTGCACTGGCCTATTGATCTGTTGAGTAGTGGTGACAAGGTTGGAAGAGCTCCGCTCCCTCTAACGGGGGACCAGGGTATGATCCCCAGGCAGAGCACGTCTGCAAGGACCACGGGACAGAGAAAGGGTAAATAAAGTTGCTGCCTGGGTTGGAGTAATAATGGGCGTCATTCTGTCTGAATAATTTATGGAAGGACAAATAAATAAAAGTAAAATAAAAGACTAGGTGGACGCGGTTAGGGATTAATTTTAACTATGAAAGTGATTTTATTTAATACTGTAATATCATATATTAGTGAATAGAATAGAAAATGGGGATTTATGAAACCAAAAATGTAAAATGAATAGTAGCGTAGTGGCAGAGATGACGCCCCTGGTCCAAAGAACCCTTGATCGATTCCCCCCGAGGCATGTGTGTTAAAGTGGTGCCTTGGGGGGCCTGAGTGGACCCAGGCAGCATGGGTAGCCATAGAGGGGAGAAAAACCAAAAAGGGGGGGGGAAAACGAACGGGGGAGCTGAGAAGGAAGACTACATGAGCGAGAACTTTGAACGGATTGTCGGGTGGGTGTCCTATGAGTATGATTAGTTATCGTTGAGGCCTGCTGGCGTGATTGTGCCTAACTTAAAAATCCATAATTTTTCGGCCCTCTTTCTCTGCCCAATGGTCCAATGGTCTTCAGATTCCAGACCGGAAATTATGAGGTTATTGACGGAGTGGAGCTGAAAGTGGTTAATGAGGGGGGTGGTCAACTTGCCTTCCCCAATGTTATATATGTGTTGTTTTAGTCGGGTGAGTATGGAATGTTTTGTTTCGCCGATATAATGTTTATTGCAGGTGGTGCATGTAATGATGTAAATGACGTTGGTGGTGTGGAGTGTAAATGTGCCTAATGTGGGAAATGCTGTATTGCTGTGAAGGTTTGAGATAAATTTTCTGTTCTTATAGTGTGTGTGGTATTGGGTTTGTGTTGGTGGTTTGTTATCTGAATATTTAGACCGTATTAGTAAACTGTGGAGGTTTTTGTTTTTCCTGTACGCTGATATGGTGATGTGATTTTTGAAAGCCGGCTGTAGGGTTTGAGTATGGATGAAGTTCTGTTTGATGATGTTATGTAGTCCTTTGATTTTGTGTGAGAAGGTAGATATGAATGGTACCGGGACCTGGGGTGGAGCAATACGGGGAATGGAACGAGTAGGAGCGAGAGACGCCAAAGTGCTGGTCTTGATTTGGCGGAGGAAGCGTTTAGAATAGCCCCTAGATCTGAGACTAAAAAACAGGATGGAAATGGAAGAATGCAGGTCTATTACACGGGATGATATTCTATAAAAACGGATGATTTGTGATTTAATAATGCCTTTAAATGTATGTTTCGGATGGTAGCTAGTTTTATGAAGAAGGGCGTGTGTGTCTGTTGTTTTAAAGTAAACCTTGGTAAGTAGTTTTGAGTATGACAAATTATTTGACCGGTCAAAAAAAACAGTTGTATCTAAAAAATTAACTTGTAATGGATCTATGATGTACTTAACCTTAATGGACGGGTGGTGGCTATTCAATGTGTCAATGAAATCAGAAAATAAAGAAATGTCGTGTTGCCATATTCCAAAAATGTCATCTAAGAATCTGAGGTAGGTGAGGGGTTTATGGGTGCACTTGGCTAATGCCTCTCGCTCCCACTCGCTCAGGTAAATATTAGCGTATGACGGGGCGTATCGTTGGCCCATGGCTGTTCCGTGGATTTGCAGGAATTGTTTGTTATTGAATGAAAAGTCGTTATTGTTGAGGCAGATGGTAAGAAGTTGAATAATTGCATTGTCCGGTCTATTGTTGTCGGGGTTGTTATTGAAAGTGGATATGATAGCCTTGATACCGATTTGTGTATTGATATTTGTGTACAAACTGTCTATGTCTATTGTAAATAAATGAGACTGATTTGGAACAACCATGGGCCGGATAGTATCTATAAAATGATAAGTGTCCTTGATGTAGCTTGGATGTTTATTGGAAAGGGGTCCTAGGAAGTGTTCGATGTATTCTGAAATATGGTATGATGTACTATTACAATCTGAGACTATTGGTCTGCCGGGAGGGACCTCATAGGGAATGGTCCATGATGGGGGTTCCTTGTGGATTTTGGGTAAAAGATAGAACTGTCGGGGGCGGGGTTGGTCGGGGCCAAACAGGTAGATTTTTTGCTTGTGGTTAATGGTTTTATTGTCATATAAAGATTGTATAATGCTACGAAGAAGTGGTTGAGTTTGACCTTGTAGGTCTGACAGAATGGGTTTATAATGTGTGGTGTTTGAGAGTTGTCTGTTTGCCTCCAGTAAATATTGCTGTCTATCCATGATGACTATTTTTGAACCTTTGTCCGCCGGTTTAATGATGATATTAGGATTTTGGATAAGTTCTTCTAAGGCCCTGCGTTCCGGCCCCGAGAGGTTGTCTACAACGTCCCCTGGGGGCCGGTAGTAACGCAGGGCCTGTTTGTTCTTTTGCAACAGGTTTATTGTGGCTATGTGTGATTGAGCCGTGGTGGGTTCCCAATTAGACTTGTGAATGAAGGGTGTCTGGATGTGGTCCGGTTTATCATAGAAATGACTGATGATTTTTAACCTTCTGTTATATTGGTGTAAGTCCCTATGAAATTCCTCCCAGTCAAACTGCAACGGGCGTGGGATGAATGAAAGACCCCTTTCCAATAACCGGATCTGATCTAAGGTTGGAGTAAATAATGTGGATAAGTTGAGAATATTTGCCGTAGAGCTCCACCCCAAGTCGACTACAGAGTCAGTATGGGGCACAGGGTTTGAAGTGGCGTTTGTGCCCGGTTTGGGTTTGGGTGGTACTATAAATTTAACTGTTTACACCAATAATCGAAAATGAGTTGGGCAGTAGCCGGCTTCCAATGGATGTTGTCCTTTTCTGTTAAAAAGGTGTCATGAGGGATCTCTGCTAAAAACGGGAAGTAGGTGGCTATTGTGTTGTTAATATATTTCAAATTGTATTGTTGTTTATTGCTGAGATTGTCTGAGAAGTTTATGATAGGAAAGTAGATGTCGGCATTAGGGAAGGCAAGTTGAGCTTGTTTGTAAAGGGATTTTAGCTGTTTGCAGGAAGTCTGCCTGGGGTCCTGGTCTTTATTATTGATCCCAATGGAGAGGACCACTATTTTTGTGTTGGGGTTGGGGACAGTTTTCTCACAGATCTTTAAAAAGTGGTACATGTTGGCCCCCGGGTAGCTGTCAAGTTGTAAGTCTGGGTTTTTGTGGGGGGGGATTCTGTTGATGTTTGAATCCCCCAACACCAGGACTGGTCTGCGGCCTTTGAAAGACCAGTCCTGGAGTTTCCGGGTGTGTCGTGCAATGTGTGATGTAGGGTGATAATTACCTGGTGTGGCAATGTATAGTGGTAAGCTGAATGGGGAGGAGGTGGAGGAGGGTCCTGCGGGACTATCGTCGGGGAGTGAAGGTGTGCTGGGTCCCCGAATGGCACCGGTGGGAGGTGGACTTCCGAGGAGGAGTGGTGGTAGGGAGGTCTCAGATACGGTTTCAATGGCATTGTTAGCCTTTAATTGCCCGCTCATCATGTTTGATGACCCTCCCGTTGTGGTTACCGGGGCTCCTCGCTGTTCCTTTGCGCCATTCCGGGGACCAGCAACACCTGTGTGTGTAGAAGGGGAAGAGGAAATAGTGTCATGGTTAATTGTGGAGACATTTGAGTTATTCTGGGTGTTTAATGATATGGATTGGAGTTCTAGGGTATTGTTGTGTGTGTCCGGTAATTGATGGATTTGGGCTTCTATTTGTTGTGTCCGTTTTGTAATGGTAGTCGGTGTGTCGGAGGTACTGGAGCTTAGAGGTAGTCGTGTGGTAAGGGAGTTCCGTCTAGTCACTGCCGGTACGATAGGGGAGAGTTTGGGGTATAGTTTTAAGATAGCTCCTGTCTCCTGGGAGACCGGTTCGGGTCCCCAGGAGACTACTTTCTTGCCCCTCACTGTGGGAGGGGTGGAGGTGTTTGGGTCTGGAGGGGTTAGTCTGGAAGTCGGTGGTACAGGTACAGGTGCCCTCGGGGTTTGTCGAGGGCCCTTGTAGTGGTTAGGGTTAGGGTTAGGGTTAGGGTTAGGGTTAGGGTTAGGGTTAGGGTTAGGGTTAGGGTTAGGGTTAGGGTTAGGGTTAGGTTAGGGGAAATTAATCCCACTCCGTAGAGGAGGAAAGTGCACGGTCCTTCACACCAGGGGGCTCCCTGGTCCCCATATGTCACAGGTCCTGTGCTCACACACTAATACACTAGTTACTACACGCTATGATTATAGATACGTGGACTATTCAAACGAACTATTTACAAATGTACATAATTGAGGCTTAGGTCTCTCCGCTCGTCCGAGGGAGGGTTCGTTGCTTAGTCAGGTAAGTATAAGGTAAGTCAAATTTAGCTTTAGTCTGGCCCTGTCGCGACGTTTCGAAATCTTTTGTTTCTTCTTCAGGCAAGGGCAGGTAAGTATGTCAGTTTGAATTAAGTCATGTCATCCCAGTGGTGGTGTCAGTCTGAGACTGCTGGGACATCGCACCCACTTTTATACCCCATCTAGCTCCTCCTCTTTGCAGAATTTCCCATTTCTGAATTTGCCAGTTCCTTTGGCATCACAGTTTTACCTTTTTCACGAAACAATCCAATATGATTTCTTGTGTGGCTTCAATTAATAGCTCCAGTCAAATCTATTATAGGCCCATACTACACCTAGTTGGGTGGGGTCTTTCAGGGAATATTTGCCTTTTTCTGGTCATTCATCCTGTTTTTACTCTCCAATTAAAGCTAAATCAAACCAACTGGTGTGGAGTCTTCGTATAATCCTCACAATAAAGTTCTTGGGTGAAGTTAATACAGATAAAATGCCCTGCTTAGGGTTTAAAGGTTAGGTTCAGGCAAGGGGTCACCTGGTTAGGGTTAGGGTAGAGGGTCCCTGATTAGGGATATCATGACTCTATTCTCAAATTAGAGTTGAACGTCTGACTAAGAGTCATGAAAGCACAAGACTACTGGACTGAGGACCAGGAAGCGAGAACCTGGTGGAGGCACTGGCCGGTTAGGTTAGGGGAAATTAATCCCACTCCGTAGAGGAGGAAAGTGCACGGTCCTTCACACCAGGGGGCTCCCTGGTCCCCATATGTCACAGGTCCTGTGCTCACACACTAATACACTAGTTACTACACGCTATGATTATAGATACGTGGACTATTCAAACGAACTATTTACAAATGTACATAATTGAGGCTTAGGTCTCTCCGCTCGTCCGAGGGAGGGTTCGTTGCTTAGTCAGGTAAGTATAAGGTAAGTCAAATTTAGCTTTAGTCTGGCCCTGTCGCGACGTTTCGAAATCTTTTGTTTCTTCTTCAGGCAAGGGCAGGTAAGTATGTCAGTTTGAATTAAGTCATGTCATCCCAGTGGTGGTGTCAGTCTGAGACTGCTGGGACATCGCACCCACTTTTATACCCCATCTAGCTCCTCCTCTTTGCAGAATTTCCCATTTCTGAATTTGCCAGTTCCTTTGGCATCACAGTTTTACCTTTTTCACGAAACAATCCAATATGATTTCTTGTGTGGCTTCAATTAATAGCTCCAGTCAAATCTATTATAGGCCCATACTACACCTAGTTGGGTGGGGTCTTTCAGGGAATATTTGCCTTTTTCTGGTCATTCATCCTGTTTTTACTCTCCAATTAAAGCTAAATCAAACCAACTGGTGTGGAGTCTTCGTATAATCCTCACAATAAAGTTCTTGGGTGAAGTTAATACAGATAAAATGCCCTGCTTAGGGTTTAAAGGTTAGGTTCAGGCAAGGGGTCACCTGGTTAGGGTTAGGGTAGAGGGTCCCTGATTAGGGATATCATGACTCTATTCTCAAATTAGAGTTGAACGTCTGACTAAGAGTCATGAAAGCACAAGACTACTGGACTGAGGACCAGGAAGCGAGAACCTGGTGGAGGCACTGGCCGGTTAGGTTAGGGGAAATTAATCCCACTCCGTAGAGGAGGAAAGTGCACGGTCCTTCACACCAGGGGGCTCCCTGGTCCCCATATGTCACAGGTCCTGTGCTCACACACTAATACACTAGTTACTACACGCTATGATTATAGATACGTGGACTATTCAAACGAACTATTTACAAATGTACATAATTGAGGCTTAGGTCTCTCCGCTCGTCCGAGGGAGGGTTCGTTGCTTAGTCAGGTAAGTATAAGGTAAGTCAAATTTAGCTTTAGTCTGGCCCTGTCGCGACGTTTCGAAATCTTTTGTTTCTTCTTCAGGCAAGGGCAGGTAAGTATGTCAGTTTGAATTAAGTCATGTCATCCCAGTGGTGGTGTCAGTCTGAGACTGCTGGGACATCGCACCCACTTTTATACCCCATCTAGCTCCTCCTCTTTGCAGAATTTCCCATTTCTGAATTTGCCAGTTCCTTTGGCATCACAGTTTTACCTTTTTCACGAAACAATCCAATATGATTTCTTGTGTGGCTTCAATTAATAGCTCCAGTCAAATCTATTATAGGCCCATACTACACCTAGTTGGGTGGGGTCTTTCAGGGAATATTTGCCTTTTTCTGGTCATTCATCCTGTTTTTACTCTCCAATTAAAGCTAAATCAAACCAACTGGTGTGGAGTCTTCGTATAATCCTCACAATAAAGTTCTTGGGTGAAGTTAATACAGATAAAATGCCCTGCTTAGGGTTTAAAGGTTAGGTTCAGGCAAGGGGTCACCTGGTTAGGGTTAGGGTAGAGGGTCCCTGATTAGGGATATCATGACTCTATTCTCAAATTAGAGTTGAACGTCTGACTAAGAGTCATGAAAGCACAAGACTACTGGACTGAGGACCAGGAAGCGAGAACCTGGTGGAGGCACTGGCCGGTTAGGTTAGGGGAAATTAATCCCACTCCGTAGAGGAGGAAAGTGCACGGTCCTTCACACCAGGGGGCTCCCTGGTCCCCATATGTCACAGGTCCTGTGCTCACACACTAATACACTAGTTACTACACGCTATGATTATAGATACGTGGACTATTCAAACGAACTATTTACAAATGTACATAATTGAGGCTTAGGTCTCTCCGCTCGTCCGAGGGAGGGTTCGTTGCTTAGTCAGGTAAGTATAAGGTAAGTCAAATTTAGCTTTAGTCTGGCCCTGTCGCGACGTTTCGAAATCTTTTGTTTCTTCTTCAGGCAAGGGCAGGTAAGTATGTCAGTTTGAATTAAGTCATGTCATCCCAGTGGTGGTGTCAGTCTGAGACTGCTGGGACATCGCACCCACTTTTATACCCCATCTAGCTCCTCCTCTTTGCAGAATTTCCCATTTCTGAATTTGCCAGTTCCTTTGGCATCACAGTTTTACCTTTTTCACGAAACAATCCAATATGATTTCTTGTGTGGCTTCAATTAATAGCTCCAGTCAAATCTATTATAGGCCCATACTACACCTAGTTGGGTGGGGTCTTTCAGGGAATATTTGCCTTTTTCTGGTCATTCATCCTGTTTTTACTCTCCAATTAAAGCTAAATCAAACCAACTGGTGTGGAGTCTTCGTATAATCCTCACAATAAAGTTCTTGGGTGAAGTTAATACAGATAAAATGCCCTGCTTAGGGTTTAAAGGTTAGGTTCAGGCAAGGGGTCACCTGGTTAGGGTTAGGGTAGAGGGTCCCTGATTAGGGATATCATGACTCTATTCTCAAATTAGAGTTGAACGTCTGACTAAGAGTCATGAAAGCACAAGACTACTGGACTGAGGACCAGGAAGCGAGAACCTGGTGGAGGCACTGGCCGGTTAGGTTAGGGGAAATTAATCCCACTCCGTAGAGGAGGAAAGTGCACGGTCCTTCACACCAGGGGGCTCCCTGGTCCCCATATGTCACAGGTCCTGTGCTCACACACTAATACACTAGTTACTACACGCTATGATTATAGATACGTGGACTATTCAAACGAACTATTTACAAATGTACATAATTGAGGCTTAGGTCTCTCCGCTCGTCCGAGGGAGGGTTCGTTGCTTAGTCAGGTAAGTATAAGGTAAGTCAAATTTAGCTTTAGTCTGGCCCTGTCGCGACGTTTCGAAATCTTTTGTTTCTTCTTCAGGCAAGGGCAGGTAAGTATGTCAGTTTGAATTAAGTCATGTCATCCCAGTGGTGGTGTCAGTCTGAGACTGCTGGGACATCGCACCCACTTTTATACCCCATCTAGCTCCTCCTCTTTGCAGAATTTCCCATTTCTGAATTTGCCAGTTCCTTTGGCATCACAGTTTTACCTTTTTCACGAAACAATCCAATATGATTTCTTGTGTGGCTTCAATTAATAGCTCCAGTCAAATCTATTATAGGCCCATACTACACCTAGTTGGGTGGGGTCTTTCAGGGAATATTTGCCTTTTTCTGGTCATTCATCCTGTTTTTACTCTCCAATTAAAGCTAAATCAAACCAACTGGTGTGGAGTCTTCGTATAATCCTCACAATAAAGTTCTTGGGTGAAGTTAATACAGATAAAATGCCCTGCTTAGGGTTTAAAGGTTAGGTTCAGGCAAGGGGTCACCTGGTTAGGGTTAGGGTAGAGGGTCCCTGATTAGGGATATCATGACTCTATTCTCAAATTAGAGTTGAACGTCTGACTAAGAGTCATGAAAGCACAAGACTACTGGACTGAGGACCAGGAAGCGAGAACCTGGTGGAGGCACTGGCCGGTTAGGTTAGGGGAAATTAATCCCACTCCGTAGAGGAGGAAAGTGCACGGTCCTTCACACCAGGGGGCTCCCTGGTCCCCATATGTCACAGGTCCTGTGCTCACACACTAATACACTAGTTACTACACGCTATGATTATAGATACGTGGACTATTCAAACGAACTATTTACAAATGTACATAATTGAGGCTTAGGTCTCTCCGCTCGTCCGAGGGAGGGTTCGTTGCTTAGTCAGGTAAGTATAAGGTAAGTCAAATTTAGCTTTAGTCTGGCCCTGTCGCGACGTTTCGAAATCTTTTGTTTCTTCTTCAGGCAAGGGCAGGTAAGTATGTCAGTTTGAATTAAGTCATGTCATCCCAGTGGTGGTGTCAGTCTGAGACTGCTGGGACATCGCACCCACTTTTATACCCCATCTAGCTCCTCCTCTTTGCAGAATTTCCCATTTCTGAATTTGCCAGTTCCTTTGGCATCACAGTTTTACCTTTTTCACGAAACAATCCAATATGATTTCTTGTGTGGCTTCAATTAATAGCTCCAGTCAAATCTATTATAGGCCCATACTACACCTAGTTGGGTGGGGTCTTTCAGGGAATATTTGCCTTTTTCTGGTCATTCATCCTGTTTTTACTCTCCAATTAAAGCTAAATCAAACCAACTGGTGTGGAGTCTTCGTATAATCCTCACAATAAAGTTCTTGGGTGAAGTTAATACAGATAAAATGCCCTGCTTAGGGTTTAAAGGTTAGGTTCAGGCAAGGGGTCACCTGGTTAGGGTTAGGGTAGAGGGTCCCTGATTAGGGATATCATGACTCTATTCTCAAATTAGAGTTGAACGTCTGACTAAGAGTCATGAAAGCACAAGACTACTGGACTGAGGACCAGGAAGCGAGAACCTGGTGGAGGCACTGGCCGGTTAGGTTAGGGGAAATTAATCCCACTCCGTAGAGGAGGAAAGTGCACGGTCCTTCACACCAGGGGGCTCCCTGGTCCCCATATGTCACAGGTCCTGTGCTCACACACTAATACACTAGTTACTACACGCTATGATTATAGATACGTGGACTATTCAAACGAACTATTTACAAATGTACATAATTGAGGCTTAGGTCTCTCCGCTCGTCCGAGGGAGGGTTCGTTGCTTAGTCAGGTAAGTATAAGGTAAGTCAAATTTAGCTTTAGTCTGGCCCTGTCGCGACGTTTCGAAATCTTTTGTTTCTTCTTCAGGCAAGGGCAGGTAAGTATGTCAGTTTGAATTAAGTCATGTCATCCCAGTGGTGGTGTCAGTCTGAGACTGCTGGGACATCGCACCCACTTTTATACCCCATCTAGCTCCTCCTCTTTGCAGAATTTCCCATTTCTGAATTTGCCAGTTCCTTTGGCATCACAGTTTTACCTTTTTCACGAAACAATCCAATATGATTTCTTGTGTGGCTTCAATTAATAGCTCCAGTCAAATCTATTATAGGCCCATACTACACCTAGTTGGGTGGGGTCTTTCAGGGAATATTTGCCTTTTTCTGGTCATTCATCCTGTTTTTACTCTCCAATTAAAGCTAAATCAAACCAACTGGTGTGGAGTCTTCGTATAATCCTCACAATAAAGTTCTTGGGTGAAGTTAATACAGATAAAATGCCCTGCTTAGGGTTTAAAGGTTAGGTTCAGGCAAGGGGTCACCTGGTTAGGGTTAGGGTAGAGGGTCCCTGATTAGGGATATCATGACTCTATTCTCAAATTAGAGTTGAACGTCTGACTAAGAGTCATGAAAGCACAAGACTACTGGACTGAGGACCAGGAAGCGAGAACCTGGTGGAGGCACTGGCCGGTTAGGTTAGGGGAAATTAATCCCACTCCGTAGAGGAGGAAAGTGCACGGTCCTTCACACCAGGGGGCTCCCTGGTCCCCATATGTCACAGGTCCTGTGCTCACACACTAATACACTAGTTAGGGTTAGGGTTAGGGTTAGGGTTAGGGTTAGGGTTAGGGTTAGGGTTAGGGTTAGGGTTAGGGTTAGGGTTAGGGTTAGGGTTAGGGTTAGGGTTAGGGTTAGGGTTAGGGTTAGGGTTAGGGTTAGGGTTAGGGTTAGGGTTAGGGTTAGGGTTAGGGTTAGGGTTAGGGTTAGGGTTAGGGTTAGGGTTAGGGTTAGGGTTAGGGTTAGGGTTAGGGTTAGGGTTAGGGTTAGGGTTAGGGTTAGGGTTAGGGTTAGGGTTAGGGTTAGGGTTAGGGTTAGGGTTAGGGTTAGGGTTAGGGTTAGGGTTAGGGTTAGGGTTAGGGTTAGGGTTAGGGTTAGGGTTAGGGTTAGGGTTAGGGTTAGGGTTAGGGTTAGGGTTAGGGTTAGGGTTAGGGTTAGGGTTAGGGTTAGGGTTAGGGTTAGGGTTAGGGTTAGGGTTAGGGTTAGGGTTAGGGTTAGGGTTAGGGTTAGGGTTAGGGTTAGGGTTAGGGTTAGGGTTAGGGTTAGGGTTAGGGTTAGGGTTAGGGTTAGGGTTAGGGTTAGGGTTAGGGTTAGGGTTAGGGTTAGGGTTAGGGTTAGGGTTAGGGTTAGGGTTAGGGTTAGGGTTAGGGTTAGGGTTAGGGTTAGGGTTAGGGTTAGGGTTAGGGTTAGGGTTAGGGTTAGGGTTAGGGTTAGGGTTAGGGTTAGGGTTAGGGTTAGGGTTAGGGTTAGGGTTAGGGTTAGGGTTAGGGTTAGGGTTAGGGTTAGGGTTAGGGTTAGGGTTAGGGTTAGGGTTAGGGTTAGGGTTAGGGTTAGGGTTAGGGTTAGGGTTAGGGTTAGGGTTAGGGTTAGGGTTAGGGTTAGGGTTAGGGTTAGGGTTAGGGTTAGGGTTAGGGTTAGGGTTAGGGTTAGGGTTAGGGTTAGGGTTAGGGTTAGGGTTAGGGTTAGGGTTAGGGTTAGGGTTAGGGTTAGGGTTAGGGTTAGGGTTAGGGTTAGGGTTAGGGTTAGGGTTAGGGTTAGGGTTAGGGTTAGGGTTAGGGTTAGGGTTAGGGTTAGGGTTAGGGTTAGGGTTAGGGTTAGGGTTAGGGTTAGGGTTAGGGTTAGGGTTAGGGTTAGGGTTAGGGTTAGGGTTAGGGTTAGGGTTAGGGTTAGGGTTAGGGTTAGGGTTAGGGTTAGGGTTAGGGTTAGGGTTAGGGTTAGGGTTAGGGTTAGGGTTAGGGTTAGGGTTAGGGTTAGGGTTAGGGTTAGGGTTAGGGTTAGGGTTAGGGTTAGGGTTAGGGTTAGGGTTAGGGTTAGGGTTAGGGTTAGGGTTAGGGTTAGGGTTAGGGTTAGGGTTAGGGTTAGGGTTAGGGTTAGGGTTAGGGTTAGGGTTAGGGTTAGGGTTAGGGTTAGGGTTAGGGTTAGGGTTAGGGTTAGGGTTAGGGTTAGGGTTAGGGTTAGGGTTAGGGTTAGGGTTAGGGTTAGGGTTAGGGTTAGGGTTAGGGTTAGGGTTAGGGTTAGGGTTAGGGTTAGGGTTAGGGTTAGGGTTAGGGTTAGGGTTAGGGTTAGGGTTAGGGTTAGGGTTAGGGTTAGGGTTAGGGTTAGGGTTAGGGTTAGGGTTAGGGTTAGGGTTAGGGTTAGGGTTAGGGTTAGGGTTAGGGTTAGGGTTAGGGTTAGGGTTAGGGTTAGGGTTAGGGTTAGGGTTAGGGTTAGGGTTAGGGTTAGGGTTAGGGTTAGGGTTAGGGTTAGGGTTAGGGTTAGGGTTAGGGTTAGGGTTAGGGTTAGGGTTAGGGTTAGGGTTAGGGTTAGGGTTAGGGTTAGGGTTAGGGTTAGGGTTAGGGTTAGGGTTAGGGTTAGGGTTAGGGTTAGGGTTAGGGTTAGGGTTAGGGTTAGGGTTAGGGTTAGGGTTAGGGTTAGGGTTAGGGTTAGGGTTAGGGTTAGGGTTAGGGTTAGGGTTAGGGTTAGGGTTAGGGTTAGGGTTAGGGTTAGGGTTAGGGTTAGGGTTAGGGTTAGGGTTAGGGTTAGGGTTAGGGTTAGGGTTAGGGTTAGGGTTAGGGTTAGGGTTAGGGTTAGGGTTAGGGTTAGGGTTAGGGTTAGGGTTAGGGTTAGGGTTAGGGTTAGGGTTAGGGTTAGGGTTAGGGTTAGGGTTAGGGTTAGGGTTAGGGTTAGGGTTAGGGTTAGGGTTAGGGTTAGGGTTAGGGTTAGGGTTAGGGTTAGGGTTAGGGTTAGGGTTAGGGTTAGGGTTAGGGTTAGGGTTAGGGTTAGGGTTAGGGTTAGGGTTAGGGTTAGGGTTAGGGTTAGGGTTAGGGTTAGGGTTAGGGTTAGGGTTAGGGTTAGGGTTAGGGTTAGGGTTAGGGTTAGGGTTAGGGTTAGGGTTAGGGTTAGGGTTAGGGTTAGGGTTAGGGTTAGGGTTAGGGTTAGGGTTAGGGTTAGGGTTAGGGTTAGGGTTAGGGTTAGGGTTAGGGTTAGGGTTAGGGTTAGGGTTAGGGTTAGGGTTAGGGTTAGGGTTAGGGTTAGGGTTAGGGTTAGGGTTAGGGTTAGGGTTAGGGTTAGGGTTAGGGTTAGGGTTAGGGTTAGGGTTAGGGTTAGGGTTAGGGTTAGGGTTAGGGTTAGGGTTAGGGTTAGGGTTAGGGTTAGGGTTAGGGTTAGGGTTAGGGTTAGGGTTAGGGTTAGGGTTAGGGTTAGGGTTAGGGTTAGGGTTAGGGTTAGGGTTAGGGTTAGGGTTAGGGTTAGGGTTAGGGTTAGGGTTAGGGTTAGGGTTAGGGTTAGGGTTAGGGTTAGGGTTAGGGTTAGGGTTAGGGTTAGGGTTAGGGTTAGGGTTAGGGTTAGGGTTAGGGTTAGGGTTAGGGTTAGGGTTAGGGTTAGGGTTAGGGTTAGGGTTAGGGTTAGGGTTAGGGTTAGGGTTAGGGTTAGGGTTAGGGTTAGGGTTAGGGTTAGGGTTAGGGTTAGGGTTAGGGTTAGGGTTAGGGTTAGGGTTAGGGTTAGGGTTAGGGTTAGGGTTAGGGTTAGGGTTAGGGTTAGGGTTAGGGTTAGGGTTAGGGTTAGGGTTAGGGTTAGGGTTAGGGTTAGGGTTAGGGTTAGGGTTAGGGTTAGGGTTAGGGTTAGGGTTAGGGTTAGGGTTAGGGTTAGGGTTAGGGTTAGGGTTAGGGTTAGGGTTAGGGTTAGGGTTAGGGTTAGGGTTAGGGTTAGGGTTAGGGTTAGGGTTAGGGTTAGGGTTAGGGTTAGGGTTAGGGTTAGGGTTAGGGTTAGGGTTAGGGTTAGGGTTAGGGTTAGGGTTAGGGTTAGGGTTAGGGTTAGGGTTAGGGTTAGGGTTAGGGTTAGGGTTAGGGTTAGGGTTAGGGTTAGGGTTAGGGTTAGGGTTAGGGTTAGGGTTAGGGTTAGGGTTAGGGTTAGGGTTAGGGTTAGGGTTAGGGTTAGGGTTAGGGTTAGGGTTAGGGTTAGGGTTAGGGTTAGGGTTAGGGTTAGGGTTAGGGTTAGGGTTAGGGTTAGGGTTAGGGTTAGGGTTAGGGTTAGGGTTAGGGTTAGGGTTAGGGTTAGGGTTAGGGTTAGGGTTAGGGTTAGGGTTAGGGTTAGGGTTAGGGTTAGGGTTAGGGTTAGGGTTAGGGTTAGGGTTAGGGTTAGGGTTAGGGTTAGGGTTAGGGTTAGGGTTAGGGTTAGGGTTAGGGTTAGGGTTAGGGTTAGGGTTAGGGTTAGGGTTAGGGTTAGGGTTAGGGTTAGGGTTAGGGTTAGGGTTAGGGTTAGGGTTAGGGTTAGGGTTAGGGTTAGGGTTAGGGTTAGGGTTAGGGTTAGGGTTAGGGTTAGGGTTAGGGTTAGGGTTAGGGTTAGGGTTAGGGTTAGGGTTAGGGTTAGGGTTAGGGTTAGGGTTAGGGTTAGGGTTAGGGTTAGGGTTAGGGTTAGGGTTAGGGTTAGGGTTAGGGTTAGGGTTAGGGTTAGGGTTAGGGTTAGGGTTAGGGTTAGGGTTAGGGTTAGGGTTAGGGTTAGGGTTAGGGTTAGGGTTAGGGTTAGGGTTAGGGTTAGGGTTAGGGTTAGGGTTAGGGTTAGGGTTAGGGTTAGGGTTAGGGTTAGGGTTAGGGTTAGGGTTAGGGTTAGGGTTAGGGTTAGGGTTAGGGTTAGGGTTAGGGTTAGGGTTAGGGTTAGGGTTAGGGTTAGGGTTAGGGTTAGGGTTAGGGTTAGGGTTAGGGTTAGGGTTAGGGTTAGGGTTAGGGTTAGGGTTAGGGTTAGGGTTAGGGTTAGGGTTAGGGTTAGGGTTAGGGTTAGGGTTAGGGTTAGGGTTAGGGTTAGGGTTAGGGTTAGGGTTAGGGTTAGGGTTAGGGTTAGGGTTAGGGTTAGGGTTAGGGTTAGGGTTAGGGTTAGGGTTAGGGTTAGGGTTAGGGTTAGGGTTAGGGTTAGGGTTAGGGTTAGGGTTAGGGTTAGGGTTAGGGTTAGGGTTAGGGTTAGGGTTAGGGTTAGGGTTAGGGTTAGGGTTAGGGTTAGGGTTAGGGTTAGGGTTAGGGTTAGGGTTAGGGTTAGGGTTAGGGTTAGGGTTAGGGTTAGGGTTAGGGTTAGGGTTAGGGTTAGGGTTAGGGTTAGGGTTAGGGTTAGGGTTAGGGTTAGGGTTAGGGTTAGGGTTAGGGTTAGGGTTAGGGTTAGGGTTAGGGTTAGGGTTAGGGTTAGGGTTAGGGTTAGGGTTAGGGTTAGGGTTAGGGTTAGGGTTAGGGTTAGGGTTAGGGTTAGGGTTAGGGTTAGGGTTAGGGTTAGGGTTAGGGTTAGGGTTAGGGTTAGGGTTAGGGTTAGGGTTAGGGTTAGGGTTAGGGTTAGGGTTAGGGTTAGGGTTAGGGTTAGGGTTAGGGTTAGGGTTAGGGTTAGGGTTAGGGTTAGGGTTAGGGTTAGGGTTAGGGTTAGGGTTAGGGTTAGGGTTAGGGTTAGGGTTAGGGTTAGGGTTAGGGTTAGGGTTAGGGTTAGGGTTAGGGTTAGGGTTAGGGTTAGGGTTAGGGTTAGGGTTAGGGTTAGGGTTAGGGTTAGGGTTAGGGTTAGGGTTAGGGTTAGGGTTAGGGTTAGGGTTAGGGTTAGGGTTAGGGTTAGGGTTAGGGTTAGGGTTAGGGTTAGGGTTAGGGTTAGGGTTAGGGTTAGGGTTAGGGTTAGGGTTAGGGTTAGGGTTAGGGTTAGGGTTAGGGTTAGGGTTAGGGTTAGGGTTAGGGTTAGGGTTAGGGTTAGGGTTAGGGTTAGGGTTAGGGTTAGGGTTAGGGTTAGGGTTAGGGTTAGGGTTAGGGTTAGGGTTAGGGTTAGGGTTAGGGTTAGGGTTAGGGTTAGGGTTAGGGTTAGGGTTAGGGTTAGGGTTAGGGTTAGGGTTAGGGTTAGGGTTAGGGTTAGGGTTAGGGTTAGGGTTAGGGTTAGGGTTAGGGTTAGGGTTAGGGTTAGGGTTAGGGTTAGGGTTAGGGTTAGGGTTAGGGTTAGGGTTAGGGTTAGGGTTAGGGTTAGGGTTAGGGTTAGGGTTAGGGTTAGGGTTAGGGTTAGGGTTAGGGTTAGGGTTAGGGTTAGGGTTAGGGTTAGGGTTAGGGTTAGGGTTAGGGTTAGGGTTAGGGTTAGGGTTAGGGTTAGGGTTAGGGTTAGGGTTAGGGTTAGGGTTAGGGTTAGGGTTAGGGTTAGGGTTAGGGTTAGGGTTAGGGTTAGGGTTAGGGTTAGGGTTAGGGTTAGGGTTAGGGTTAGGGTTAGGGTTAGGGTTAGGGTTAGGGTTAGGGTTAGGGTTAGGGTTAGGGTTAGGGTTAGGGTTAGGGTTAGGGTTAGGGTTAGGGTTAGGGTTAGGGTTAGGGTTAGGGTTAGGGTTAGGGTTAGGGTTAGGGTTAGGGTTAGGGTTAGGGTTAGGGTTAGGGTTAGGGTTAGGGTTAGGGTTAGGGTTAGGGTTAGGGTTAGGGTTAGGGTTAGGGTTAGGGTTAGGGTTAGGGTTAGGGTTAGGGTTAGGGTTAGGGTTAGGGTTAGGGTTAGGGTTAGGGTTAGGGTTAGGGTTAGGGTTAGGGTTAGGGTTAGGGTTAGGGTTAGGGTTAGGGTTAGGGTTAGGGTTAGGGTTAGGGTTAGGGTTAGGGTTAGGGTTAGGGTTAGGGTTAGGGTTAGGGTTAGGGTTAGGGTTAGGGTTAGGGTTAGGGTTAGGGTTAGGGTTAGGGTTAGGGTTAGGGTTAGGGTTAGGGTTAGGGTTAGGGTTAGGGTTAGGGTTAGGGTTAGGGTTAGGGTTAGGGTTAGGGTTAGGGTTAGGGTTAGGGTTAGGGTTAGGGTTAGGGTTAGGGTTAGGGTTAGGGTTAGGGTTAGGGTTAGGGTTAGGGTTAGGGTTAGGGTTAGGGTTAGGGTTAGGGTTAGGGTTAGGGTTAGGGTTAGGGTTAGGGTTAGGGTTAGGGTTAGGGTTAGGGTTAGGGTTAGGGTTAGGGTTAGGGTTAGGGTTAGGGTTAGGGTTAGGGTTAGGGTTAGGGTTAGGGTTAGGGTTAGGGTTAGGGTTAGGGTTAGGGTTAGGGTTAGGGTTAGGGTTAGGGTTAGGGTTAGGGTTAGGGTTAGGGTTAGGGTTAGGGTTAGGGTTAGGGTTAGGGTTAGGGTTAGGGTTAGGGTTAGGGTTAGGGTTAGGGTTAGGGTTAGGGTTAGGGTTAGGGTTAGGGTTAGGGTTAGGGTTAGGGTTAGGGTTAGGGTTAGGGTTAGGG